>NW_027361698.1:50507500-50700000 GCF_039654945.1 Dendrobates tinctorius
CCTCAAATAATGCAAAAAAAACTTCATAACCATTTAGAAACAACAATACTAATGTTTTAACTCAGGAAGAGTTCCAAAATCAATATTTTGTGGAATAACCACGATTTTTAAACATTGCCTGAGCAGAAGGAGTCAACTGTTTTTCCAGGATAGCCTTGTATGTGGCTTGATTCATACGTCCATCGCAAAGAACAACCTGTCCAATTCCAACCTTGCTGAAGCATCTCCAGATCATCATCAATCCTTCACCAAATTTCACAGAAGGTGCAGGACACTGTGGCTTGTACGCCTCTCCAGGTCTTTGTCTAACCATTAGATGAACAGGTGCTGTGCAAGGCTGAAAATTAGACTCAGAGAAGATTACCTTACTCCAGTCCTCTATGGTCCAATCCTTAAGGTCTTTTGCAAACTTCATCCTGGCTCTCCTTTGCTTCTCTTTGATGAAAGGCTTTTTTCTAACTTTACATGACTTGAGTACTGCCTCCAGGAGTCTGTTACGAACTGTTCGTGCCATGCACTTCACCCCAGCTGCCATTTGCCATTCCTTTTGTTGGTCACTTGGTGTCATCCTGCGGTTGCTGAGTGACATTTGAATAAGATGACGGTCATCCCGGTCAGTAAAGAGTCATTTTCGCCCTCTGCTGGTCTGTAGCTTTGTTGTCCCCAATGTCTGCTGCTTGACATTGTTGTGATGGACTGCCATCTTCAAAGTTTTAAGGATGAAGGCAACATGATGCTCTCCGTGTCCCTCTGCTAGTAAAGCCAGAATTGAGCCCTTCTTTTCCTCACTCAAGACTTTACTTTTCAACTCCTTTGGCATGGTTAAAAGTTATTTTTTCATTTCTATTACTTTTGGGATATTACTAGCACTTGTTTTGCCATCCAGCTTGTCCTATTGCAAGGGGATTGTGAACACTACAGCAGGGTTTTTTATACTCGCCTTCATTAAATAAGATTTGGTTCAGGTGATCACCTAATCAGAAGCACATTAAGTAGAATGAGGTGTACTCTGGTTGGAATTCAACTGACATTGGAATGGAATGGCGACATGTAGAAAAGCTGAATTTTATAAAAAACTGAGCAGTGGTCTCTTAATTTTTGTCAGCTCTGTATATTCTATATATGAATAAGTAAACCTTTTGAGAATAGATTAAAAAATGTAGTATACATGTATGTGTTGATACTATTCCAAAGTGACTAAATGTGTATGGTGCAAATAATGAACAGCTCCTGGACTCCAATGGACAGAATAACATTGCCTGACATAGTAACTGGCAGGATTGTCTGTTGGCTTATTGCCACTTAAGTTAACATTTGTTCTTCGCTTGATATTTATTTTATATATTTGGAAAAGACTAACACCTTTGCAAACAAAGCACATAATCAACCAAGCAACAGATTTAATTTATCTGTAGTTTTACTTTTTACATACTCAAAAGGACACGTTTAGAATAATGTTTTAGGATTTAATAAGAATGAAACAATTTAAGCTTAGACATAAAAATTAAACACATTTGAAAAGAAAGTTAAAAATTGACTTTCGCTCCCTAAAAATAAGATGTTAACAAATAATTACTTCATGAGCCAGAAACCACATCTAAATCGAACATTCTTATTGAAAAATACATTAAAGACTAAAATGAATTGATATTTTGTGGAATATCAGCTCAGATTTAATAAGACATAATATGACAATGGTAAATATGACTACATTTGCCTTCATTGTAAAATATGTACACTATGATAATGAGAGATTGACATTTATTAGTCTCTTTTATGAATCTAAGTTACAACTGATGTTTAAAAATCTAACATTGACGTTTACTGCAGAAAAAGCTAATGTTGAACCAAATTCCTGTGTTATATTTTATTTATTGACACAGTTCATACATTAGCTCAGTACTCTTCGTTGACTTCTTTCTTGCACCTTAATAATATGTCAGGGTAAGTGGGTTGTTCCTGTGAACTGCTCCACTATTATGACTCCTGATATCCTATCATCAAGAAATAATGATTTTTTTATGTAATTATGTGTTAAAGGCATGTGGCATACTTTTTTAAATTTTACACTCAGATTGGTTTGTAGCTGTCTTTATGAGCATCAAAATTTGCCATAAAGGGGCATGTCCAGGATGCTGTGCTGAGAGGACATGCAACAGGGGAGCTCTATCCAGACACTGCAGATTACAAGGTTCCACAGCCAGATTTCCGTCCAGATTATCTTCAGCTATGGGGCCCAGGAGAGCCAGGACCCCGGCACATGCTACAACAGAGTCAGCTGCTCATGCAACAGCCATGGATGCGTTCCTCTTCAGAGAGCCGGCTGATGTGGCTGCTTCACAGTAGGAGGTAGGTGAGGCAAGCGACCCAACGGGGGGGTGAGGTGGATGGACATATGGAGAAGTATTCTTAGGAGACGTGATTAAAGGAGGGTCTGAAGGAGCAGAGTCCTTTTACAGTGTACACCATACAAAATGGCTGCTTGGCTTCAGGAAACTCTGTTCTACAGCCTACCCTCCTCCCCAGGCTGTATCAAATCCCTAAGCCCACATCACAGACAGGAAGGAAAAAAAATCACCATACAAAGGGCCAGGAGAGACTGGGATGTATGAGCAATAGGTTCTGCAAAGGATAATTCAGAGGCACTTTATTTTACTAATAAAGAAGAGGACTGGACTGACACACATGATGATATACATGATGACTGGACTGGCATAAGATCCTCCCTCTTCAACTGCTTGGAAGAGACTCTTGTTACATTTTCCCTCTAAATATTATTTTCAGGCTTTAATAAAAGTGGTTAAAGATACTTGCAGATCTGAGATAGCATGTATAAAGCCAGATTTGCAGCAAATGACAGGTTGCATAGACACGCTGGAAAGGGATCTTGATGTTTCTAGATCTCATGTGTCAGAATTGCATCAACTAACTCTCCTTCAACAAAAGACTGTAAAAGATTTTCAGGTTCAATTAGAGGATCTAGATAACAGGGTCAGAAGATGTAATATTAGAGTATGAGGTATTCCATTGTCAAATGAACAAATGTGCCCTGCAAAAGAAAATAATTCTTAAACCTTTATTAACCCCCTTCTGCCATCAGACGTACTTTACCGTCCATGTGACCTGGCACAATTTGACCATGGACGGTATAGTACATCATAGCTATCGGTCACGCACATGGGTCATGTGCGACCGATCACGGCTGGGTGTCAGCTGATTCTCACAGCTGACACCTGTCACTAAGTGCCAGGAGCAGTCACAGACTGCTCCAAGCACTTTAACCCATGGAATACTGTGATCAAACATGATTGCAGAATTCCTGGAGCAGGCAGAGGGCTGACAGCCCCTCTGCCTTTGGATCTGAGACCCAGTGGTGTGACGCGGAATCCTGATCGCTGCTAAGGTAAACCAATGTTGTCATGCTGACATCCGGGTTACCAGAGCTGAGAAACTACCTGTCACATGCAGTACATGTCAGGAAGTCTCTCAGGTCAGTGTGCATTGAGTGCTGCTTCATCTCCATGCTATAGAAGCTATCAGCCTGCAAAAAAAGTTTTTCCATGGTGAGACAAAGTGTAAAAGTCAGAATAAAGTAAAAAAAATTAAAATAATTGTAAAAATATTTAAAAAAAAAATAAATATTTGATTGAAAAAAGATCTACTGGTGCAGTGGGCAGCAACTAACAGAATGGTTTTTAACAGGGAAAAATGCAAAATACTACATCTTGGCAATAAAAATGAAAAATGCATATACAGAATGGGAGGAATAGGGCTAAGCAACAGCACATGTGAAAAAGACTTTGGTATACTAATAGATCACAGACTGAATATGAGTCAACAACGTGATGAAGCAGCAAAAAAGGCAAATGCAATTCTAGGATGTATTAAAACAGGCATACAGTCTAGATCACGTGAAGTCATTATTGCCCTCTACTCCTCTTTGGTCAGACCTCATCTGGAATGCTGTGTCCAGTTTTGGGCGACACATTTTAAGAAAGACATCAACAAACTGGAGCAAGTTCAGAAAAAAGCGACCAGAATGGTGACTGGTCTGCAAACCCTGTCTTATGAGGAACGGTTGCAGGATTTGGGAATGTTTAGCTTGAAAAAGAGAAGACTGAGAGGAGACTTAATAGCTGTCTGCAAATATCTCAAGGGCTGTCACATTGTAGAAGGATCATCTTTATTCTCATTTTCACAAGGAAAGATTAGAAGCAATGGGATGAAAATGAATGGGAGGAGACACAGATTAGATATTAGAAAAACTTTTTGACAGTTAGAGTGATCAAGGAGTGGAACTGACTGCCACGAGAGGTGGTGAGTTCTCCTTCAATAGAAGTCTTCAAACAGAGGCTGGACAGACATCTGTCTGGGATGATTTAGCGAATCCTGCTTTGAGCAGGGGGTTGGACCAGATGGCCCAGGAGGTCCCTTCCAACTCTATGATTCTGTGACTCTATAATTAAGATCTAAACAATTAAAGTACACATATTTGGAATTGCCACGTCCATAATAACCCAACCTATAAAATTGTCCCACTATTTAACCCATTTAGTGAACACCTTAAAAAAAGGCAAAAAGCAATGCTTTATCATCATACTGCTGTACAAAAAGTAGAATTACATGCGATCAAAAAGACAGATATAAAAAAATATGGTACCACTAAAAACGTCATCTTATCCCACAAAAAACGAGCCACTATACAGTATCGCGATCAAAAAGACAGATATAAAACAACATTGTACCACTAAAAACGTCATCTTGTCCCACAAAAAACGAGCCACTATACAGTATCATCAACGAAAAATAAAAGTTATAGCTGTCAGAATATAGTGATGCAAAAACAATTATCTAATATATAAAGCTCAAGTGTGTGTATGTATGTATGTATGTATGTGTGTGTGTATGTGTGTGTGCGCATGTCCGGGATTGGCATCCGCACCGCAGCTACAGCGACAAAATTTGGCACAGTCACACGTCTGGACCCCGAGAGCATCCTAAGCTATGTTGTGAGGCGAAATTTTAACCCTCGCGCGTTACAATTCGCCAAACAATTTTGCCCCTGTCTAAATACTGGTTAAAAAGTGTGTGCGTGTCAAGTCCCGTTCCTCATTATGATGTCATAATGCCTCTAGCTACATAATGGGGAAACAGTGTGTGCATATCAAGCCCCGCCCTTCATTATGAAGTCACAATGGTTGCCATGGTGACGCTGATGTCATCATAGGTTGCAAGCCCCACCGCTCATTATGAGGTCATAATGGCTGACTATGGGATGGAGGATGTGTGATGGGTATATGGGCACTCGACTATGGGTTGGCGAATATGTATGATGGGTATATGGGCACGGGACTATGGGATGGAGGATGTGTGATGGGTATATGGGCACTCGACTATGGGATGGAGGATATGTATGATGGGTATATGGGCATGGGCCTATGGGATGGAGGATGTGTGATGGGTGTATGGGCACGGGACTATGGGATGGAGGATATGTATGATGGGTATATGGGCACGGGCCTATGGGATAGTGGATATGTATGATGGGTATATGGGCACGGGACTATGGGATGGAGGATAATTATAATTTGCTATAACTAACCACAGTTAGTTACTATGCCCGGGCAGCGCCGGGCTCTTCAGCTAGTTATTTCTATAAAAATAGTTTTCATTATATAAAAGTGCCAAAATATTAGAAAATATATAAATGAGGTATCCCTTTAATCATACTCACCCGAAAAATAAAACTGCCTTATCAATTTTACCTCATAAAACCTTACTCAAGTAGGGACTTGAATCACACCAAATTGATTTTCAACTACCAATTGACAAGGACACGAAGAACTGGAGTGTGCCTTTGGCTTGCTGGTATCTAAATGACGCATTTTGGTTAACAGCCATAAATCTTAAAATAGAGACAATTGATGAGGTTGTGAAAGCGTGTGTTGTTATGCATAATTACATCCTGGCAAAAGAGTGACCCAACTTAGAACCTGGGGAACCTGTTACATTGCATGATTACCAACATCACCCTCTGAGAACTAGAGTGGAAGTTGCTCAGATGAGGGATATGTTTGCTGCATACTTTGCTTCTGATAATAGACGTGTGGCATGGCAAGACGGAATGGTTTAAGCCGCTAAGTAAAATGTTCCTGTAATGTCTGCAGAATTAAATAACAAAATACCTGTAGTAAAACACCCATTACAATTACCCTCAACAAAACAATACACACATGTGTGAGTTTGCGGTGGCGTTGCTTACAGAGGCAAAGAAAACACAGATATTGTACAAAGAAAATAAAAATTTTATTTAACAAAAAAATAATTGGGTTTAGGATCTGGGTGTATCTGAGGGTCAGTGCTATGAATGGGTCACCGAGGAGGATGGCAGGAACAGACTAAGTCACCAGGAAACCAGAGAGGTTGGTAACTGAGTGGATTGCAGACCCTTGATCCTATCGACACATATAGCAGTAGCCGTGGAGCGTTCCTATGATGCCCTAGACGCCTCGGCACAGCCGGAGAATTAACTAAGCCTAAAGCCAGAAAGATGAAATCTAAACTGCCCCGGAGCAGATCCCCAAAGGAATAGACAGCCCCCAAACATATATTGCCGGTGAGACAAGATGAAGCACAAACATAGGCAGAAACATATGCTGACTAAATGGTGGCGCCCAAGCTGTCTTGATAGGACAGGACAGAAAAGATACTGTCTGCAATCACGCAAAAGCCCTAAAAAACCCAACACATCTGATATACAAAAAACCTGAGGCCACACGACCTCACACCCACTAGATCAGCACTCTGGTGTGAACTGGAAGCAAAGCAAAAGATACTAATATAACAGGGGACAGAACAAACTGACACAAGCTGTAACATATGGAGCGGAGCCCAGCGCTGCCCCCAGCAGGGAGTATGCTGAACCCTCGCAACAAAGCAGAAAGCAAAAAAAGGCACAAACAGATTAGATGCAAAGGATTAGCAAAAGAATCACTTAACTGAACCATGCAGATCAGGCACCAAAACAGAAGAAGTTGGAAACTTTGGGAGTGGTACAAGATGGACCATCTTAGAAAATTTATCACAGATCACCCAAATCACAATCACAGCGACAGGGAGATCAGAGATAAAATCCATTGAGATATGGGTCCGTGGCCTCCTGGGCACCGGCAGGGGCATCAACAAACCACTAGCACGAGAACAGGGTTTGAACCTAGAACAAGTCCCACAGGACTGCACAAAATTCCTGACATCACGAGATAAGGCAGGCCACCAAAAATACTTACTCACCAAATCTCTGGTACCAAAAATACCTGGATGACCAGCCAATGCGGAGCAATGAATTTCAGACATCACTCTTTTCCTCCACTGGTTAGGGATATACAATTTTCCCATAGGGCATCGTTCAGGTTTATCCTCCTGAATTTCCTCCAGGGCATGTCTCAAATCGGGAGATCGAGGAAAGAACTACACCCTCATTTTGAATGGTAGTAGGCTCGGTCACATCAAGAGAATCCACAAAGAAACTCCTAGAAAGGGCGTCCGCCTTAACATTCTTAGTGCCTGGAAGAAAGGACACCACAAAATTAAAACGCGTGAAAAACAATGCCCACCCAGCCTGTCTAGGATTCAAGCGCTTGGCTGATTCAAGATAAATCAAATTCTTGTGATCGGTGAGGACCACAACATGTACACCAAAAAGACATTTTGATCCCTTAACATACAGAGTATTTTCCCTCAAAATCCGACCAGAACACATTCTGGACATGTTCCACATGAGAATCCCAATCACTGGAAAAAATCAAAATACCATCCAGCTAAATGATCAAAAACTTATCCACAAGGTCCAGGAAAATATCGTTTATAAAAGATTGGAAGACGGAAGGGGCATTAGTGAGCCCAAAAGGCATCATCAGGTACGCAAAATGTCCCTCTGCAGTATTAAACGCCGTCTTCCATTCATCCCCGTGCTTGTTGCGAATAAGATTCTAGGCCCCCCTGAGGTCAAGTTTGGTAAACCAACAAGCACTTTTAACTCTGGAAAATAAATCAGAAATCAGGGTTAACGGGTACTGATATTTATCAGTGATTTTGTTAAGGGAATGATAGTCAATACATGGCCTTAATGAGCCATCTTTTTTGTCCACAAAAAAAACAGCACACAAAGGCGAAGAGGATGGTCTGATATGACCCTTCTCCAATGATTCCTTGATATAAGTCGCATAGCATCATGTTCAGGTACAGATAAGTTGAAAAGCAGACCCTTGGGAAATTTACAACCGGCATTAACTCAATTGCGCAGTCATAACTCCTATGAGGCGGCAAAGACTAAATACATCAGAAAAATCAGCCAAATAGTCAGGTACATCTTGAGACTGGGGAGAGGTGGAGAAACAGGAGTTTCACTAAGAACACATTGACATCCCCAACTCATCACAGACACAGATTTCCAATCCAAAACAGGATTAGGAGTTTGCAACCAAGGAAAACCCAGTACAATAATATCATGTAAATTGTGCAACACCAAAAATGTACAATTCTCTTGATGGTCCGGAACGATCCGCATTATCACCTGGGTCCAAAACTGGAGTTTATTCTCTGCCAAAGGGGTAGCATCAATCCCCCTCAAGGGAATAGGGGTCCACAGGGGCACCATGGGGAAACCACGTTTGGCAAAGTCAAGATCCATCTGTAATGATCACGTGTGACTGGACACAGCGCCTCCAGCAGGGAGAATTTATGACACACGTGATCCTGGATACAGCGCCTCCAGCAGGGCGAATTTAAACAATAATGGGACGTGCAGCCGGATATACCGCCTCCAGCTGGCGAATTTAAGAAATACACGTAAAACTGGATACCCCGCCTCCAGCTGGCGAATTTAAATAATAAGGGTAAACACAGGGAACAATTACAGTGGTGGGCCCTGCGATAGGGAATGGGGGACGTGGAGACCTCCTAAGCTCCCCTGAGCCAGTGTCCCTGCACTCCTCACATTCCCTATACAGGCTCCTCGCCTGTAGCCGCACGCGTGCCTTAATACCCTAGCAAGCCCTAAACCTAAACCCTAACTAGGGAATAGGTCGGTGCGGAGACTAATCCCACCACTGCACTAGAACACACATAAGGAAAGTCACAAACAGGGGAAAAAGAAAACTTAGCTCTCTCTGTGCTAAAGCTCCAGCGACCGACTGCAGCCTTCCTCCTGAATAGCTGCCAAGAACTTCCTTCTGTGACTCCTTCCACACCAGGACTCAGATTGAGCTGAGCACTCTCTTCAGCTCCTTCCACCACCAAGGTTGGTTGCAAATGAACAACTATCACCAACAGTGATTGAAAACCCCTGGCTGTCCTTTATAGAGCCTAACACCTGTCATGTAATTAACGTGCACATTAACCTAAAACTAAAGCTAAGGTGCGATACCACTCACCACCACCGGGGACAGTCAAGACACCCTAAACCTGACAAAGTAAAAAAAGTTCACTTTGTCAATTTAATACCGCCAGATCCAACACTGGATCATGACACCATCAAATTCAAAGCTACTCCTGAATCAACAAAGGCCTTAGCAGAAAATGTTGACAAGGAGAAGATCAAGGTAACTGCTAACAGGAACTTAGGCTGTACACTGCCCAAGGCAAATGAGTGAGCAAAACATTTTTCTCATTTAGGGCAGACAGAAATAACATGAGAGGTGTCCCCACAAAAGAAGCATAACTTATTACGCCTTCTAAACTCTTGACGTTGCATCCTAGACAAAACCCTATCACATTGCATGGGTTCAGAAGTTTGTTCAAAAGGCCGCACTGCCTCTCGTGTACTTTTACTTTTACGTAAACATCGATCAATTTGAATGGATAATGACATGGACTCGTTAAGACCAGAGGGGACAGGAAATCCCACTATAACATCTTTTACGATTTCTGCCAGACCTTTCCGAAAGAGAGCTGCTAGGGCATCATCATTCCATTTAGTAAGGACCGCTCACTTTCGGAACTTGTGGCAATTTAACTCCACAGCATCCTGACCTTGGCTCAATGCCAATAAGGTTTTCTCAGCTTGATCAATAGCATTAGGTTCATCATACAACAACCCCAGGGCCTGAAAAAACGTATCTACATTAGCCAGAATAGGATCTCCAGGTGTCAGAACAAAAGCCCAATCTTGGGGATCACCACGCAGCAGGGAGAAGACAATTTTAACCTGCTGCACCGAGCTCCCCGATGAATTAGGTTTCAAAAAGAAATAGTTTACAGTTATTTTTGAAATTCAAAAATTTTGTCCGATCCCTCAAAAACACACCAAGAGTAGGGATCTTTGGTTCTACAGCAGATGAGCGAGAAAGGCAGAAATTCCCAGCACTACAGCGGCGAGCTGCTCAACGCGATCAGACAATTGCTTAGTCTTCATTAAGGAAGAAATCCTCCTACGGCCCCAGAGAAAAAAATATATAAAAATTTCTGACACTTTTTTTTACAATTTGTTCCTTCTTTTGAGTACCCTAGAGTCTACAGTTTTGGCTGGTGATTCTGTTATGAATGGGTCACCGAGGAGGATGGCAGGAACAGGCTAAGCCACCAGGAAACCAGAGAGGTTGGTAACTGAGCGGATTGCAGACCCTTGATCCTATCAACACAACTAACAGTAGCAGTTTAGCGTTCCTATGATGCCCTAGACGCCTTGGCACAGCCGGAGAACTAACTAAGCCTAAAGCCAGAAAGGTGAAATCTAAACTGCCCCGGAGCAGATCCCCAAAGGAATAGACAGCCCCCAAACATATATTGCCGGTGAGACAAGATGAAGCACAAACATAGGCAGAAAAATAGACTGAGCAAATGGTGGGGCTCGAGCTGTCTAGATAGGACAGGACAGAAAAGATAATGTCTGCAATCATGCAAAAGCCCTAAAAAATCCAACACATCTGATATACAAAAAACCTGAGGCCACACGACCTCACCCCTGCTAGATCAGCACTCTGTTGTGGACTGGAAGCAAAGCAAAAGATACTAATATAACAGGGGACTGAACAAACTGACACAAGCTGTAACATATGGAGCGGAGTCCAGTGCTGCCCCCAGCAGGGAGTATGCTGAACCCTCGCAACAAAGCAGAAAGCAAAAAAAGGCACAACCAGATTAGATGCAAAGGATTAGCAAAAGAATCACTTAATAGAACCATGCAGATCAGGCAGGAGACAAAAGAACTCCAAATGCACAAGGAGGAAATCACCAGCAACCACTAAGGGAAGCCAGCTCACTCACTTAAATGCTCCAGCCAGTAATCCCAGATTCCCAATCATCATAGTCAGGTGGCAAACTTCCATCAACCTGACCAGCTCCACTACTCCCAGTAACCACCAGAGGGAGCTCCGGCTCAGAAGTCTGAGCAAGGGAATTCACAACAGTGAGATGGGGTGGACCTTGAGGGTGTGGAGCTGTGAGGATTGGGTGGTATTTCATGAGGAAGGGGTTACAGGGGAAGGGGCAACAAATTGAAGGATTGGATCATGGATGGAATGGATAGGCAAACTGGAAAGGACAGACACAAGGGAAGGTAGTGACACATTTGACAACAGAGACACATTAGTAGGTGAGATCCAATTTTGGCAGGGCTTTTTGCCTCCGAGTCTTCGTCCTGGTTGGAATCTGTTTTTTGTCCTTTCTTTTCTTGGCCAGTTGGGAGTGGTAGCCTCTGTAGCAGCCTTCTGGTGTGGTGCTGGACTGGCCTGCATGGTGGATGCTGCTGGCTGCAGGGGTGCTGAACTTGGGACTGAGGTGGATGCTGCTGGCTGCAGGGATGATGAATTTGGGAGCATGGTGGATGCTGCTGGCTGCAGGGATGATGAACTTGGGAGCATGGTGTATGCTGCTGGCTGTAGGGATGATGTAGTTTTGTAAAAAAAGGAAAAAAAAACCTATAAAAACTTGCGCTAAAGCCTGCAAGGTGCAGAGATGCTGCAGGACCTTGCGTGACGTCACAGTCACATGGTGGATCCCTGAGGAAGGAATCCGAGATTCTGAAACGCGTAGGATTATCATTTTGGCCCCCTGAGCACTCCATAGTGCTCCACAGCCTGTCACGTGATCCACCATGTGACTGTGATGTCACGCAAGGTCCTGCAGCGTCTCTGCACCTTGCAGGCTTCCCCAACGCGGTATCTGTACTCCATACAGGCGGCCCATGTAGAGCTACAGATAGACATTAGTCACCAGCCGGGACAACGTCTCCTAATAGAATCCTGTTCACTTTGATTCAAGACAATAAGGAATCGTCCTATTTTGGACCATTTATGAGAAGGACATCTGGATCATCTGTCTGCAAAACATCGTCCCTGAGATTTCAGTGCTTCTTTGTTAATGCCTGTCTGAAAAGGTAATCTATCTTTTGTTTAAGCCCTGCATATTGACACTAACCCTGGTCCATGCAATTTGGTTTGTTAATGTTTAACTTTTAGGTACGTACTTTAGCGCAAGTTTTTATAGCTTTTTTTTCCTTTATTTTACTTTTCACTGGACAAATTGAGTGGTTTTGTCCTTAGAACTTGCGGCTTTTGTTATATATGTACCACGCTTAGCGCCGATTGTTTTTTATTGATGATGTAGTTTTGTGTTCACTGAAATTTGTACTTTTCCTTAAAAATTGTTGGGTCTTTATGTTTTCCCTAACCTCGTGTCGTTACCATCCCCTTTCGTTATAGCTCAGATTGTTCAGATGGAGCTGAAGAAGTCCTGTGAAAGTAAGGTAATCTAGCATATATCAGGAGGTCCTGGATGGGATATAGACCCATCTGCATATGTGAGTAGTAAGCTTGACACTTGCAGACACTGGTCCATAGGCTTAATCTATGACTCATATAATTTCGCTTAATGTAAGGTGTCTTAATTCCATTAGAAAGAGATGACTTGCCTTGCAGTGTTTCAGAAAGCGGAGGTAGTGTTTCTACAGCATGCGCATTATGACAATACAGGCACATTTAAGTTTGCACTAAAATTTTTCCCTGGGTCTTCTCAGCTTACAATGACAGTAAGAAGGGTGGATTAGCGATTTTGTTGTCTTCCAATTGTCCACTACAAGTGACTAAAGCTCATAGAGATCCAGGGGGGCAGATTTGTTTTCTTGTAAGCACTTATATAATATCTATGCACCAAACATGGGTCAGATCTGTTTTCTACAAAAGGTTTTCTCATTACTTCAGAAATTGCCTCCGACAGCCCTAATAGTGGGTGGTGACTTTAGAATCCTTTTTCAGAGGTTTTTGATAGACACTCATTGGGGGCAGTTTGCCTCCACAAAACCTAGTCAGGTTAGCGATAGAATTTAGGAAATTGATTATGGCCAACTCATCCTAAGGAGAGGGCAAACACTTTTTTTTTCCTCGCCTTACCATACACATACAAAAATAGATTTTTTAAAAAAAATATTTTAACTTTTAGAATGTTGAAAAGAGTGGAGATGGGACAAATCACTTGGTTCAATCATACCCCAATTCTGTTATACCTGAAGTCTTCTCAGTCGTTATCTCGGCCCTGCTGCTGGTGCCTAAAGTTTCTTGTCAAGGACCTCAACATTAGGAAAACTCTACTAGAGTATCTGTCTGACTTTTTCCACCTAAACGAGGGCTCTGTTTCTTCTTTTTCAATACTGTGGGAGGCTCATAAGGCAGTGATGAGGGGGTCATTGCATTAAAAAGAGTTCCAAATTGAAAAAAATGCCAAACTTGAATATAATAATCTTTCTTTGCAGCTCAAAAGAGAAGAACATAAACTAACTGCATCTAATTTTCTGCAGGTTTTGAGCAGGGTGGCAAAGATAAGAAATAAGTTGAAAGAGCTATCTATGCGAAAAATAGAGAAACTCCTTTTATACACAAAGCGAAAAATATTGTGAAAAAGTCAATAAAACGCATACACTATTGGCGAGACAATTGAAGAAGAGGGCTTTGTTGTTAAATCCCCAAGCAATAAGCAGTGAAGATGGCACTATACACTACAATCCAACTGCGATTTCTAATTTATTTTAATATTTCTTTAGCAAATTATATAATCTCCAGGATACGCTGCCTTCGGATGAAAATAGGGACTCCCTATTAAAAATTTTTCTAATTTAAATTTACCAGTCCTTGCCATTGAAGCGATAAACTCTCTTAATATTCCAGTTATCCAAGAGGAAATAGCTGAAATCTTTAAAAACTTGCCTTTGGGAAAACCTCTTGGCCCAGACAGGCTAACATATCCTTATAAAACTTTTGCAGAGGAGCTGATCAAAGAAAACCAGCAGCATTGGATAAAGAAACTGACAAATCTCTCCCATATATAGAGTACCAGCAAAGATATAGTATTAAAATATAACTTTTAATGAAAAAGCAAATCTAAAAGCTACCCTTGAGGAAAAAAAAAGTGATATAAGTGCAATAGTTAAAATCTCACTTTTATCCAGTAGTGTTGTAAACCAAACACAAGAATGTCTAGATAAAGTCAATCACAGTCACAGACCTGTTTGTCTAATGGTACATACAACGGGTCCCAGCTCAGAATACCATTTATACTAGATATATAGTTTGTTCTGTCCAGCCATATAATTGCTGTCTAGAAGGTCTAGTCATTTTTTATGTCTTTGATTATTACAGACATTGTATTTTTGTGTGTATTAATCCTTCATATATTTCATACTGTAAGGTAACAGCACCACCTGCTGGTCGTTTAATGCATAGATTCTAGTTTAATTTGCAATGTATTGTGGGATTGTTCCTTTTACATCAAAGTCTTGTTTATGACACTGTGAGGGGAACAGCAGCCATTATTCCTCCATGTGTCTTAGGAGAAACTACACCATTCGTTTTCTTCATGCTTCTTAAACAGCCTGCTCTAAGCATAGTTGGTAAGCACTATCTAGGTGTTATAATCCTGTGTTTATATCGTTTGTTGTATTAAATAGGTAATCATCAGCTATGTATTACCTCATGGTACCTAAGTATTACCTCATGGTACCTATGTATTACCTCATGTTACCTATGTATTACCTCATGGAACCTATGTATTACCTCATGGTACCTGTGTATTACCTCATGTTACTGTGTATTGCAGACTATCTATATTTTATGCTCTGTGCAGTTATATATTCTGAAATGCTCGTGTTATTGCATCCTATAGTTTCACTCTTTCCTGTCACATCTGCAATCAATAAAAAAAGGTTACAATTTTACAGCCTCTTTTCTTAAAGAAGACAAGGGGTTTAGCTACATGTCTCATTGCACACCCTGCTAACGTGTATGAGGACAGTATATAGTTCAAATATAGATCATGCGATATAAATAACTGTGATTAATTAGAAACATATTTAGAATTGAGAGTCCTCAGTGGTTGATACCTTTTAATGACTAAAGCCCCTATCACACACAGCCAGATCGCTAGCGAGATCGCTGCTGAGTCACAAATTTTGTGATGCAACAGTGACCTCAGGAGTGATCTCGCTACATTTGACAGGTAGCAGCGACCAGGCCTCTGCTGTGAGATTGCTGGTCGTGTCAGAATGCCCTGGACATCTTTTTGGTAGTTGAGGTCCCGCTGGGTAGCATGCATCGGTATGTTTGACACCTTTTACCAACGACCTCGTCAGCGACTCAGAAGCGAGACACATGGCGTGACATCGTTACAAAGGTCGCTACGGGTTGCCGGATCATTGCTGCATCGTTGGGAAGATCTGACTGTTTGACATCTCACCAGCGACCACATAGTGATGCAGCAACAATCCTTATCAGGTCGTATCATATAGACCTGTCTCTAATCTTCCCTTCATCTCTAAACTCCTGGAACGCCTGGTCCACTCCAGTCTTATCCGCTATCTCTCAGAAAACTCTGTTCTCGACCCTCTCCAATCCGGTTTCCGCTCTTTACACTCCACTGAAACTGCCCTCACTAAAGTCTCTAATGATCTGCTAACAGCTAAATCAAATGGTCATTACTCCATGCTAATTCTCTTGGATCTCTCTGCAGCATTCGACACTGTGGATCATCAGCTCCTCCTCACTATGCTCCGCTCCATTGGCCTCAAGGACACTGTTCTCTCCTGGTTCTCCTCCTATCTCTCCGACCGCTCCTTTACTGTTTCTTTTGCCGGTTCCTCCTCCTCTCACCTTCCCCTTACTGTTGGGGTTCCTCAAGGATCGGTTCTAGGCCCCCTCCTCTTCTCCTTGTACACTGCCCCTATTGGTCAAACAATCAGTCGATTTGGTTTCCAGTACCATCTCTATGCTGATGACACCCAATTATACGCTTCTTCTCCTGACATCACGCCAGCCTTTCTAGAAAACACTGGCGATTGTCTAAACGCTGTGTCTAATATCATGTCCTCACTATATCTGAAACTGAACCTGTCAAAGACTGAACTCCTGGTGTTTCCTCCCTCTACTAATGTACCTATACCCGACATTGCTATTTCTGTGTGTGGTTCCACTATTACTCCCCAGCAACATGACCGCTGTCTTGGGGTCATACTTGATTCCGAGCTTTCCTTTGCCCCCCACATTCGATCACTGGCTCGCTCTTGTCATCTGCACCTCAAAAACATTTCTAGAATTCGACCTTTTCTTACTTTTGACTCTGCAAAAACTCTTACTGTTTCTCTTATTCATTCTCGTCTCGACTATTGTAACTCTCTTCTAATCGGTCTCCCTCTTACCAAACTCTCCCCCCTCCAATCTGTCTTGAATGCTGCAGCCAGGATCATATTCCTCGCCAATCGTTACACCGATGCCTCTACCTTGTGCCAGTCATTACACTGGCTACCCATCCACTCCAGAATTCAGTATAAACTTATTACCCTCACCCACAAAGCCCTCCATGGCTCAGCACCACCCTACATCTCCTCCCTTGTTTCAGTATACCACCCTACCCGCGCCCTCCGTTCTGCTGATGACCTGAGGTTAGTATCCTCAATAGTCAGAACCTCCCACTCCAGTCTCCAAGACTTTACACGTGCGGCGCCAATTCTTTGGAATGCACTTCCCAGGTCAATACGATTAGTCCCCAATCCCCACAATTTTAAGCGTGTCCTGAAAACGCATTTATTCAGACTGGCCTATCGCCTCAACACATTAACCTAACCTATCCCTGTGTGGCAGAGCCAAAAGTTTTACCATAACCAGGTTCCCAGCATCATGTTCCCACATTTTTTATGCATCCATTAGCCCTCTGTGTCTGTACTGTTACACACTTAACATTATAGCTGGTCCATACAATCAGAGCAACTGTTACCACCCACCTTTCGTGTCTCCCTCTTTCCTCATAGACTGTAAGCTTGCGAGCAGGGCCCTCACTCCTCTTGTTATTTGTTATAATCTACTGTATGTGATTATTGTTATGCTGTAATGTCTATTGTCTGTACAAATCCCCTCTGAAATGTAAAGTGCTGCGGAATATGTCGGCGCTATAAAAATAAAATTTATTATTATTATTATATTATTGTCGAATTGCTGTAGTGTTGTTGTGTTTTACGGGGCCTTAAAGGAAAGGTGCCGCAATTTTATATAATTTGCAAAAAAAGAGTAAGTAACAAAACAAGTTGTTAAAGCAAATGTTGTACTAACCAGGATTTATGGTTTGTTTGTAATAATGTTTTAATGTAGCCACTGGGCGCTGCCATCTTGATTTGCAGATCTGTGGAGGACTCATACAGTCTGCAAATATGGCCGTCCCTGGACATAGGAGACTGCGTCGGCTCCCGACCCCACCATGCAGCCTCATTAGCAGAGAACTGGGCACGCCCCTGTGGGCTGCACCATTCACTGCTGTAGGTGAGGCTGGGCGCCATTTTACTGTAGCCCAGTGCTATCTGCTGAGCTCCAATTTCTGCACCGTGCTTCCTGCTCCAGCTCCACTGTCCTCCTGCTCTGTCTCCGCCTCCTCACTCACAGCCCCAGTGATCTCCGGTAATCTGACACCTTTGCTTTTATGAGAGATTTTACGGCTGTCTGAGGAGGACAGTGACATATACAGCCCATAGTCTAGTGTATAATTGGGGGGGGCCGGAAGTTTCACCAGTGTGGGCATATCTGTAATACTGTCTCCTGTGATACTGCCTGCTGAGCCGTGTATCTAATCCTCTCCTGTGTGATACTGCCTGCTGAACCATGTATCTAATCCTCCCCTGTGTGATACTGCCTGCTGAGCCGTGTATCTAATCCTCTCCTGTGTGATACTGCCTGCTGAACCGTGTATCTAATCCTCCCCTGTGTGATACTGACTGCTGAACCGTGTATCTAATCCTCTCCTGTGTGATACTGTCTGCTGAGCCGTGTATCTAATCCTCTCCTGTGTGATACTGTCTGCTGAGCCGTGTATCTATTCCTATCCTGTGTGATACAGTCTGCTGAGCCGTGTATCTAATCCTATCCTGTGTAATACTGACTGCTGAACCGTGTATCTAATCCTCTCTTGTGTGATACTGACTGCTGAACCGTGTATCTAATCCTCTCCTGTGTGATACTGACTGCTGAGCCATGTATCTAATCCTCTCCTGTGTGATACTGTCTGCTGAGCCGTGTATCTAATCCTATCCTGTGTGATACTGACTGCTGAGCCGTGTATCTAATCCTCTCCTGTGTGATACTGACTGCTGAACCGTGTATCTAATCCTCTCCTGTGTGATACTGTCTGCTGAGCCGTGTATCTAATCCTATCCTGTGTGATACTGACTGCTGAGCCGTGTATCTAATCCTCTCCTGTGTGATACTGACTGCTGAACCGTGTATCTAATCCTCTCTTGTGTGATACTGACTGCTGAACCGTGTATCTAATCCTCTCCTGTCTGATACTGACTGCTGAGCCGTGTATCTAATCCTCTCCTGTGTGATACTGACTGCTGAGCTGTGTATCTAATCCTCTCCTGTGTGATACTGACTGCTGAGCCATGTATCTAATCCTATCCTGTGTGATACTGACTGCTGAGCCGTGTATCTAATCCTCTCCTGATACTGCTCTCCTGAAATACTCTGTGCTGCTGTCACCCTGCTGGTTTTATGTGTGATCTACATGGTGGTATTGTGTATGATCTATATGGCGGCATTGTGTGTGGCGGTATTATTTGTGATCTGCTAAAAGGGGACCCATTCTAGGGTGGTTCTGGCTGAGCACCTGCACACGGGTCAGGGGTAATAGATGCAGTCAGGGGATGGCTGGTGAAGCAGCTGAAGAGAGGGGTCTCATTTTTATCGTTACTGTATGGCTCCATTCCCCCCCAGCCTGCTTCCCAGCGTCACCCCGGACTGCGCCTGTCGCCTCGCTTTCACACATCGCCAGGACAGGATCTGAGGAGGGGAATGGGGTCTCTGCATGCAAAGTCTGGATCAGAACAGGCCATCAATCAGCAGAAATGTTTCCTGGATTTCTGTGCTGCTGTCTCCCTGCTCCTCCCCATATATCTCCCTCTGTGCCCCCCATAGACCAGCGCACTGCTCTCCTGAAATACTGTGTGCTGCTGTCACTCTGCTCCCTCTACCATATATCTCTCTGTGTGCCCCCCATAGACCAGCACACTGCTCTCCTGAAATACTCTGTGCTGCTGTCACCCTGCTCCCTCCACCATATATCTCCCTCTGTGCCCCCCATAGACCAGCACACTGCTCTCCTGAAATACTCTGTGCTGCTGTCACCCTGCTCCCAGAATCCTTGCTGCCTGCCATCCTCGGTGACCGAAGACCCCATTCCTCTCCTCAGATCCCGCCCTGGCGATGTGTGAAAGCGAGGTGACAGGGGCCTGATATATGGAGGAAGGAGCAGGGTGACAGCAGCACAGAGTATTTCAGGAGAGCAGTGTGCTGGTCTGTGGGGGGCACCCTGTTCGGTGCCAGGGATTGTACATAGAGCGCTGTGTTTTATACACATGGATGGACCATCTTCTTGTCTGCTCCACAGAAATCAAGGAAATATTTCTGCTGATTGATGGCCTGTTCTGATCCAGACTTTACATGCAAAGACAGTCAGTAACTTTGCAG
This sequence comes from Dendrobates tinctorius, assembly GCF_039654945.1. Taxonomy (NCBI): domain Eukaryota; kingdom Metazoa; phylum Chordata; class Amphibia; order Anura; family Dendrobatidae; genus Dendrobates; species Dendrobates tinctorius. The sequence goes on from NW_027361698.1 coordinate 50,527,492, forward strand.
GCCCCATCAAAATGGCTGCTCACTGTGTTCCTAAATGTCATCCTCTCTTTTCCCTTAGCAAGCACCCAGTAGGGGAGGAGAGGAGTGACACCACACCCATGTCAGCAGATTCCGCCCATACAGTGTCCATTTTAGGGCATGGTCATATATCAAAATCAAACATCATGGACACTACGCCCATAATTACTGCAGGACTGTAATGTGAGCTAGTTGTACACTAGGTAATTGTGCCAAATTTCAGTATCTGCTCCCCCTAGTGTTAACAAGTGGAAATGCCAAACTTTTTAAAATTATTTTTCATATTTTACAAAATTAAAAACAAATGATAATATTTTTAAGAAAATGTTAACATTAATTCTTTACATTTTTTCAATTGCTGAAAATTTTTTTTGGGATGGCACCTTCCCTTTAAGACAGTACAAATATATATATATATATATATATATATATATATATATTTTTTTTTTTCCTGTATCCAAATGGGGGATACCAGAATGTACCGCATGTTTAGCAATTTGTTACTATCTTTTCAGTTAGCCATTAAAAGGTATCATCCACTGAGGACTCTCAATTCTACATATTTTTCTATCTACTGGCCAACACGGTACAAAGATATATATCTTTCCTCTGGTTAATTAAGCATTTTAACCATTAATGACCATTTAGGGAGGTGTGACAAAAATACAAAAATTCACCTCTACTTTACAATGGTAAAAGTAAATAAATCACAGAAAAATATGGACATTAATGCACATAGATAAGTGAGAGCATTATCCATCTATGATACAGATAAGGAAATTTTGGAACAATCTCACCCAACAGAGATGACTTTGATTCATCATCAGGAACAGGACAGTCACATTGTGATTAAGCCCTCAGATAAGGGTGGGAATGTGGTTGTCCTAGACTTATCACAATATCAGCAAATTTGTGAGACTCTTCTCAGTATCCGAAATAATTATGAAATTTTGGTCAACAGTTCAACGACAGATTATACTGCTGAACTGAAGGACATTATTGATAAGGGCGTATCTGCTGGGGTAATTGATAAAACGGAATATGACTTTCTTTTGCCAAAAGATGTAGTTGTGGCTACATTTTATTGCCTGATGAAATTACACAAGGGACTTTCCCCTCTCAAGGGAAGGCCCATTGTGTCTAGTATAGGCAATATTAGCCATGATGCTGGAATATACTTGGACAAAGTCCTTAAGCCCTTTGCTACCTCCTTCCAATACAGGACACCCTGGATTGTCTCCGTAGATTGGAGAGTTTAACTGTGGACCCTGAGGAATTTCTGGGAAGTATAGTTGTTGATGCCCTTTATACCTCTATACTCCATGATAAGGGCATTGAAGAGGTCCAATATTTTTTGAGCACAAGGGGCTGCCAATATTGTGCCTATAGTGAATTCATAGTGCGGTTACTCCATTTTTGTTTGACCAGAAACTTTTTTCTATTTGATCACAAAATAAACCACCAGCTCAGGGGTACAGCTATGGGGAGCCCTTGTGCTTCCACTTGTGCTAATTTGTTCCTGGGCTGGTGGGAGGAGACTCAGTGTGTTCAGGAGTGGCATGGAAAATATTGGACACACTGATTTTTGGATTTGCTACAGAGACGATATCCTTATGTTGTACGGGCACTCTGCTGAGAGCTTTGCATCATTCATCATTGCCCTCAATCATAATGATTGTGGTTTATTTTTTACATCTGTGAATGACTTTTCCTCTTTGTCATTCCTTGACTTTCTGATTAAAAAGAGTAATGATGGTATATTTGCCACCTGCACTTACAGGAAACCCACTGCAACTAATTCATTATTAAAATGGGAAAGCACTCATCCTGTAGATTAAAAGAGGGGTATACCCAAGGGTCAGTACCTCAGGGTCTGCAGAAACTGTTCCACAGAGGAGGCCTTTGAGGGACAAGTAAGCAAGGTCCATGATAGATTCTTGGAGAGAGGGTATCCTCCTGTTTTTCTAAAGCGGGTCTATAGAGAGGCTAAATGTAAAAGTAGAATGGGACTACTTAAACCTAATCCAAAGGTCCAAACAAAGGGTGACATGAGACTAATCACTACATTTGATAATGGAGCGCAAGATGTACGTAATATTCTAACTAAATATTGGCCCATTCTATTAATGGATTCTGATATTGGAAAAGAACTTACGGATCGACCATTGATCACCTATAGAAAGGGTCACTCGTTCTGAGATAGACTTGTTAAGAGTCACAGAAATATGGTTGTCCAATGATGTAAAGGGGTGCTTCAGATGCGGTCATTGTGTTCTCTTTTCCTACATCAATCCCAGAAACAGATTTACCAGTAATGTTACCGGTAAACAATTCACTATCAGGGAATTTATAAATTGCAGTAGTAAAGGCATGATCTATAGGGCTAATTGTATTTGTGGGAAAGAATATGTGGGCAAAACAATTAGAGAGTTCAAACGCAGAATCGGCAAACATATTAGAGATATTACCCATAAAAGAGAGACCCTAATTTCACGGCATACTGTATAAATACTTGTCAAGGGGGCAACATTAGCTCCATTAAATTTTTGGGCATTGAGAATATCCAAACCACCAAGAGGTGGGAATTGGGATAAACTTTGAACACTGTGGCCCCAGCAGGCCTGAATGAACAGCTGAATTATAATTGTTTCATATAAGATACCTTGGTCTTGATTGTCTGTTTTTATTTATTTGTAATTAGCTTTTAGACTGTTAATACCTAGTCAAATAACAGCTACACAATAGTACCTGTTCAGGATAAAAACATACACCTTTTTTCTTCCTTTTAAAATCACCCCATAATTATATTCTGGTGGTCAGCATTTCTATGCTGGATTTTGATGGATTAAATTTAGCTATATTAGTCTGTAAATATGTTGTAAGTTGCAATCACTTGAGAATTTGCTGTTCTATACATTTTGTACCTTGTTGCATAGATTAGAATTATTTTTCTCTTTAAATAATCTGGTATTACATTGATTGTTATGACCGGATGTGAATAATTATGCATATTATATTGTTCACGTTCTGATGTAGTGAAGCATTCTTCGGAACCAGAGCTGGTATAGTGTAAAATGCGTTCCAGAGGTCTCTTCTGGGGTATTGAACGGGTACTAGAGCGGCCATCTTTGAAACATGCGTTCCAAAGCAGGACTATGCATTCCAAAGGTCTTTTCAGGCTTTTGAATGGGAACCAGAATGGCCATCATGGAAACATGCGTTACAAAGCTGTATCTCAAAACAGGTGTGCATTTTTCAGCTAAACTTAGGTGATTAACATTTTTAACTCTGAATTGGCTGGAATTGAGATCAGACGCATGTCGCATTTAGAGAGCCCCTAATGTGCCTAAACAGTGGAAACCACCCAATTCTAACTTCAACCCTAACCCCAACACCACTAACCCTAATCCTAACTTTATCCCCAACCCTAAACCTAACTTTAGCCCCAACCCAAAACCTAACTTTAGCCCCAACCCTAACCGTAACCTAAGCCCTAACCCTAAACCTCACCCTAATGGGAAAATGGAAATAAATTAATTTTTTTATTTTATTATTGTTTACTAACTAAGGGGGTGATAAAGGGGGTTGATTTACTATTTATAGTGGTTTTTATGTTTGGCAGCTGTCACCCACTAAAAGACGCTTTTTATGGCAAAAAATAGTTTTTGCATCACCACATTTTGAGAGCTATAATTTTTCCATAATTTGGACTACATAGTCATATGAGGTCTTGTTTTTTGCGGGATGAGTTGATGTTTTTATTGGTACCATTTTCAGGCACATAACATTTTTTAATCACTGTTAATTCCAATTTTTGCGAGGCAGAATCAACAAAAACCAGCAATTCAAGAATTTCTTTTGGGTGGGGCGTTTATACCGTTCCACTTGTGGTAAAAATGATAAAGCAGCTTTATTCTTCGCGTCAGTGCGATGACAACAATACACAATTTTTTATGTTTTGTAGCTTTTATACAGTAAAAACTATTTTATAGAAAATATAATTATATTTGCATCGCTTTATTCTGAGAGCTATAACTTTTTTATTTTTCCAGTGATGGAGCCGTGTGGCGGCTTGTTTTTTGTGGGACAAGATGACGTTTTCAGCGGTACCAAGTTTATTTATATTTGTCTTTTTTTTCACGTGTTATTCCACTTTTTATTTAGCGGTATGATGATAAAGCATTTTTTTCTGCTTTGTTTTTTTAATGGTGTTCTCTAAAGGGGTTAACTAGTGGAACAGTTTTATAGGTCCGGTTGTTACAGATGCAGCAATGCTAAATATGTGTACTTTTATTGTTTAGATTTTTTTATTCTAATATTAATTTAATGGTGCAATAAATATTGATTTTTTTAATTATTATTAGCTATTATTTTCTTTAAATTTTTACAATTATTTATTTTTTAATTTTATTCTTACTTTTACACTGTATGCCACTATGGCACACTCATTTTGTGCAGGCTGATCACTTTTATGGCATGCAGATCTGTGCACTGACTTCAGAGACTTCCTGACATGCACTGCGCATGACAGGAAGTCTTTGAGCTCTGGTAACCCGGATATCGTCATGACAACATCGGGTTACCATGGGTGTGATTGGGACCCTGTGTCATGCCATGTGCTGTCCGATCCAAAGGCAGAGTGGCTGTCACAGCTGACAGCCCCTCTGCCTGCTCCCAGAATGCTGCAATCATGTTTGATCGCAGTATTCCAGGGGTTAAAGTGCCGGGAGTGGTCACTCCTGGCACTTAGTACCGGGTGTCAGCTGTGAGAATCAGCTGACACCCAGCCGCGATCAGCAGCGCTCCCCCCATGAGCGTGACTGATCATGTATGATGTACTATGTACAATGATGTCCATGTGCCCTGGGCCTTAATGCCCATAGACAGGATAGTACGTCATATGTCAGAAAGGGGTTAAGCATCTGATGTCTTCACTATATGCCCAAAATTTGAGAGGCTTAGTAAGAAAGGCATGACAACTAAAGTGTTAATACCAGATATTTACAGGATCTTGGGTTCTCCTCGGACTGATACCCCCTTGAGACATCTGTATTTGATTAGATGGAAGTCTCTCCTTGGAAGGATGCTATCTCCTCAATGATGGCAGAATATATGGGAAAAGGCATAAAATTTTCAGTCTGCGCCTTTTATAATGAAAACCAATATAAAATGTTTATGTTTTGGTATGACAGGCCAGAGCTCCTTCATAGACTGAACCACGAGCTCTAAAATATTTACTGGCATTGTTGATCAGCACCGAGTTCTCAGTTCCACACTTTTTGGTTTTGCCCTGGGCTAGCTGGATTTTGGGAAAGGTAAAAACCTTAAAGGGAAGGTGCCATAAAAAATTTTTTCCAGCAATTGAAAAAATGTAAAGAATTAATGTTTAAACTTTCTTAAAAAATATTATCATTTGTTTATAAATATAGTAAAATATGAAAAATAATATTAAAAGGTTTGATATTTCCACTTTTAAACATTAGGGGAAGCAGTTACTGAAATCTGACAAAAAACTAGTGTACAACTAGCTCACATTACTGCACTGCAGTAATTATGGGCGGAGTCTGCTGACATGGGTGTGGTGTCACTCCTCTCCTCCCCTCCTGAGTGTTTGCTAAGGGATAAGAGAAGATGACATTTAGGAACACAGTGAGCAGCCATTTATTTGGTGACTACAAAGTTACTGACAAGTAGACAGTTACTGAGGATGGCAAACAGCAAGGTTTCTGGGAGATACATGGTGGAGGGAGCAGGGTGACTGCAGCACAGAGTATTTCAGGAGAGCAGTGTGCTGGTTTATGGGGGGCACCCTGTTTGGTGCATGGAGCAGGCAGGGATTGTACCCAGAGAGCTGTGTTTTATACACATGGATGGACCGTCTGCTCCACAGAAATCCAGGAAACATTTTTGCTGATTGATGGCCTGTTCTGATCCAGACTTTGCATGCAAAAGACCCCAGTCCCCTCCCCAGATCCTGTCTTCTCCATCCTGTCCTGACGATGTGTGAAAACGAGGTGACAGGCATAGTTGAGGGTGACGCTGGGAAGCTGGCTGGGGGGAAATGTAGCCATATAGTAATGATAAAAATGAGACCCCTCTCTTCAGCTACTTCACCAGCCCTCCCCTGACTGCACCTAACTGAAGGGCATGCTGCCCCCGCTATATTACCCCTGATCCGTGCAGGTGCTCAGCCAGAACCACCCTAGAATGGGTGCCCTTTCTTCTGCAGATAATACTGCCATAGTGTTCTCACATAAAACTGTCATATAGCTCACACATAATACTGCCATATAGATCTCACATAATACCGTCATATAGATCACACACAATACAACCATGTAGATCACACATAAAACCACCATATAATTCTCACAAAATACTGCCACATAGATCACACATAATCCCTCAATATAGTTCTTATACAATACCTTCATATAGTTCTTACATTATTCCATCATACTGATCAAACATAATACCACTATACAGTTCACATATAATACCGTCATATAGCTCACACAAGACCATCATACAGATCATACATAATATTTAGCGACATCAAGTGTGGTCTATATGGCAGTACTATGTAAAAAATATATATGGTGGCATCATGTGTGATCTATAATACAGCATTATGTTAAAAATATATATTGCAACATTATGTGTGTTCCATATTACAGTATTACGTAATAGATATATCTGGCTGCATTATGTATGTAATCTAATATATAAAGCTCAAGTGTGTGTATGCATGTTTGTGTGTGTATGTATGTATGTATGTGTGTGTGTATGTCCGGGATTGGCATCCGCACCGTCACAGCTACAGCCACAAAATTTGGCACAGTCACCGTCTGGACCCCGAGAGCGTCCTAAGCTATGTTGTGAGGCGAAATTTTAACCCTGTGCGTTCCAATTCACCAAACAATTTTGCACCTATCTACATACTGGGGGAAAAGTGTGTGCGCATCTAGCCCCGCCCCTCATTATGATGTCATAATGCCCCTATCTACATAATGGGGAAAAAGTGTGTGCGTGTCAAGCCCCGCCCCTCATTATGATGTTATAATGGTTCCAATGGCGACGCTGATTCATCATAGGTTGCAAACCCCGCCGCTCATTATGATGTCATAATGGTTGACTATGGAATGGAGGATGTGTGATGGGTATATGGGCACTGGACTATGGGATGGAGGATATGTATGATGGGTATATATGGGCACGGGACTATGGGATGGAGGATATGTATGATGGGTATATGGGCATGGGACTATGGGATGGTGGATATGTATGATGGGTATATGGGCACGTGACTATGGGATGGAGGATATGTATGATGGGTATATGGGCACGGGCCTATGGGATGGTGGATATGTATGATGGGTATATTGGCACGGGACAATGGGATGGCGGATATGTATGATGAGTATATGGGCACTCTACTATGGGATGGAGGATGTGTGATGGGTATATGGGCACGGGCCTATGGGATGGTGGATATGTATGATGGGTATATGGGCAAGGGACTTTGGGATGGAGGATATGTATGATGGGTATATGGGCACGGGACTATGGGATGGTGGATATGTATGATGGGTATATGGGCACGGGACTATGGGATGGTGGATATGTATGATGGGTATATGGGCATGGGACTATGGGATGGAGGATATGTATGATGGGTATATGGGCATGGGACTATGAGATGAAGGATGTGTGATGGGTATATGGGCACTCGACTATGGGATGGCGAATATGTATGATGGGTATATGGGCATGGGACTATGGGATGGAGAATATGTATGATGGGTATATGGGCATGGGACTATGGGATGGAGGATGTGTGATGGGTGTAGGGGCGCTCGACTATGGGATGGAGGATATGTATGATGGGTATATGGGCACGGGCCAAAGGGATGGAGGATGTGTGATGGGTATATGGGCACGGGACTATGGGATGGAGGATATGTATGATGGGTATATGGGCACGGGCCTATGGGATGGTGGATATGTATGATGGGTATATGGGCACGGGACTATGGGATGGAGGATAATTATAATTTGTTAAAGCTAACCACAGTTAGTTACTATTCCCAGGCAGCGCCGGGCTCTTCAGCTAGTAAATATATATGGAGGTATAATATGTGGTCTTTATGGGAGTATTATGTAATAAAAATATATGGCGGCATTATGTATGACCTATATGGCAGTATTATGTAATAAATATATATGGCGGTGTAATTACTATGGAAAGGCAGGAAAGATGTGAGCTATGCCCTTCTGTGACCCCGACAATTATTATGATTTTTTTGGGGGGGCAATGAGACCTTCTGCTATGTTGCCCAATGATTTGTGTGTACGCTCCTGGTGACAATCCTCACATCTCATTCTGAAAGACACCAGGTTTGGGGTGACTGTCAGTGAGCTTGGGGTGGGTGTCAGAGGGCATGGGGTGACTGTCAGTGAGCTTGGGGTGGGTGTCAGAGGGCATGAGGTGACTGTCAGTGAGCTTGGGGTGGGTGTCAGGGTGCATTGGGTGACCGTCAGTGAGCTTGGGATGGGTGTCAGGGGGCATGGGGTGACTGTTAGTGAGCTTGGGGTGGGTGTCAAGGGTATGAAATGGGTGTCCGGGGGCATGGGGTGACTGTCAATGACCTTGGGGTGAGTGTCAGGGGGCATTGGGGTGACTGTCAGTGAGCTTGGGATGTGTGTCAGGGGGCATGGGGTGGGTGTCAGGGGGCATGGAGTGACTGTCAGTGAGCTTGGGGTGGGTGCCAGAGGGCATAGGGTGACTGACAGTGAGCTTGGGGTGGGTATCAGGGGGCATGGGGTGACTGTCAGTGAACTTGGGATGGGTGTCAGGCAGCATGGGGTGACTATCATAGCGCATGGAATGACTGTGAGTGAGCTTGGAGTGGGTGTCAGGGGGCACAGGGTGACTATCAGAAGGCACAGGGTGACTGTCAGTGAGCTTGGGTTGGGTGTCAGGGGGCATGGGGTGACTGTCAGCTTGGGATGGGTGTCAGGGGCGTGGGTTGACTGTCAGTGAGCTTGGGTTGGGTGTCAGGGGGCATAGGGTGACTGGCAGCTTGGGATGGGTGTCAGGGGCATGGGTTGACTGTCAGTGAGCTTGGGTTGGGTGTCAGGGGGCATGGGGTGACTGTCAGAGGGCATGTAGTTACTATCAGATAGCATGGGGTGACTGTCAGTAAGCTTGGGGTGGGTGTCAAGGGGCATGGGGTGACTGTCAGTAAGCTTCTTGTGGGTGTCAGGGGGCATGGGGTGAATGTCAGTGAGTTGGTTCCTGCTCTGATCTCAAAGCCCACTCTCTGCACATGCTAAACACAAAGCACACATCACATCCTGCTGTGGAACTACAAGTCCCACAAATGCTCTACTGATGTGGACCCGGAGAGGGCCATGCTGAGGATGCTGCACACAGAATTGAAGCACAGTAACAGGAGGACACTGAGCAACTCACAAGTGGTCGGCAGCAGCAGTACTGATCTCCAGAAAATAAACGACCTCTGCAGCTGTCACCCTGCTGCTGGGATGTATCCAGTCATGTGATGTCTGACTACTAGAGTTGAGCGATACCAGCCGATACTTGAAAATATCGGATCGGAATGGATCGGCCGATCTTAAAAAAAAGTATCGGTATCGCCGATTCCGATACCGGGAACCAATGCAAGTCAATGGGGCCAAAATATCGGAATTAAAAAAAAACCTTTCTTTCCTTGTAGGTTAATTCTACATGAAGAAAAACAACTAAGAATAATGTAGAATGTATTGTGGGAGGTGGAGGAGACATTAAAGCCATAGAGGTTTAGCCCAATCAAATGGAATAGCAGGAATTAAACTTTTTTTTTTAAAGATGTTAGGAGTTACAAAGATATTGACTATGTTAGCCTCATTTATATTTTGCCAGACATGTATGTCTTCTTCTTCTACTTCCTTTTTTTACATTCTTCTTCTTCTTCTTCTACTTCCTTTTTTTACATTCTTCTTCTTCTTCTTCTACTTCCTTTTTTTACATTCTTCTTCTTATTCCTTTTTTTACATTCTTCTTCTTCTTCTTCTACTTCCTTTTTTTACATTCTTCTTCTTCTTCTTCTTCTTCTTCTTCTTCTTCTTCTTCCTTTTCTTACATTCTTCATATTCTTCTTATTCAACAATTATTATTCTACATATTCAGCTTCTTCATCTTCTTCCTATTCTTCTTCATCATATTCTTGTTTGTGTCAGGCATTCCTGTAGTTGTTATCTAGAAAAGTTAGAAGTTTACACCTTCCGTTCTGCCTGTCACAAAAGATTTACAACAGGATTTGTCCGCGTTCAGTTTGGCCTGCAGAAGCAGGCCTTTTCCAGGGGCACCACGAGGAGGAACGGACTCACCCCCATACACTGCTTAGTCTTCTTCTGCTTATAAATAAGATAATATCATTTGCTCAGAGTATTAGTCTTATGCTTAATGTTCTTCTGCTTTGTTTTTTTTATGCTTCTTTGTCTTCTCTCTCTTGTTGTTCTGCATCTTGGTGGTTGTCTTCCTGTTCTTTGTCCTCTTGAACCAGCTGACGGTACTGGCACCCGGAGGGGCAGCAGAAGGAACAAGAGCCAATGGCACTACCGAGGACCAGCTGACGGTGCTGGAACCCGGTTACTAAGCAGGAGGTACCTGTGCTACAAAGCACTACCAAGGACCAGCAGACGTTGCCGGAACTCGGATACCGAGATGGAGGCACCTAGGCCAAACGCTCTGACGAGAACCAGCTGACGGTGCTGGAACCCGGAGGGGTAGCATAAGCTGCAAGAGCAAATGGAAATAGCGAGGACCAGCTGACAGTGCTGGCACCCGGAGGGGCAGCAGAAGGAATAAGAGCCAATGGCACAACCGAGGACCAGCTGACGGTGCTGGAACCCGGTTACTAAGCAGGAGGTACCTGTGCTACAAAGCACTACCAAGGACCAGCAGACGTTGCCGGAACTCGGATACCGAGATGGAGGCACCTAGGCCAAAGGCTCTGACGAGAACCAGCTGACGGTGCTGGAACCCGGAGGGGTAGCATAAGCTGCAAGAGCAAATGGAAATAGCGAGGACCAGCTGACAGTGCTGGCACCCGGAGGGGCAGCAGAAGGAATAAGAGCCAATGGCACAACCGAGGACCAGCTGACGGTGCTGGAACCCGGTTACTAAGCAGGAGGTACCTGTGCTACAAAGCACTACCAAGGACCAGCAGACGTTGCTGGAACTCGGATACCGAGATGGAGGCACCTAGGCCAAAGGCTCTGATGAGAACCAGCTGACGGTGCTGGAACCCGGAGGGGTATCAGAAGTTACCCCTGAAAAGCAAAGTTGGCATGCCGCAAGCTGGCCGCAGTTACCGAATCACACAGTCCTACAGGGGGTGCTTGTCCTACTGGCACTATGGAACAAACCTTTCTTACCAGAACCCGCAGTCCACATAGGAAGCACCTAAACTGCTGGCACCCTAGCCTCGGCTAACCCAACCGCAACACGACATGGCAACTTGGGGTGGCAAACTGACATTGACACTTCCCGGAAACAGCAGGCAGGGCTGGAACCAAGCTGGGCAGGAGGGAGTACCCGTGCCAAAGTCAGTTATGAGCAGCAACTGGCGATGTTGGAGCCCAGGACAAGCACTTAGCAGGCTGAGGCCTGATGTGCTGTCAATTGGGAGGCAGCAGGACAGATTGCCATCAAAACAGCAGGGGAACAGCTGACGTTACTGAACCCCACAAACACAGGAGCTAGTGTTTTACTCTGTGAAGACGGCACTTCCGAGCAACAACTGGCTGTGTTGAAGCCCAGGGACAAGCACGGAGCAGGCTTAGGCTGCATTGAAGAAATTTTAAGATCGGTTGTAGACTACTAATTTGAACCAAGCTCCACTTAGGCCTGTGGATTCACTGATTTTCGTATTTCCCCTGTCCTCCAACCCCGCCAGTTACAGCTCCGAAGTGGCGTCTGCACAATCCACACTTGTTCCTGTGTTACAGGTGTTCAGTCCGGTCAGTTAATCCCCTGATGTGTGTCCGGCAATGTCGCCTGCTCTGTCCACATTCCGATAATGGGAATGTGGACAGAGCAGGCGACATTGCCGGACACACATCAGGGGATTAACTGATCGGACTGAACACCTGTAACACAGGAACAAGTGTGGATTGTGCAGACGCCACTTCGGAGCTGTAACTGGCAGGGTTGGAGGACAGGGGAAATACGAGAGACAGTGGAGCCACAGGCCTAATTGGAGCACGGTTAAAAATCAGTAGTGGTACGACTGTGTAGGCAGCAGGAGACTTTGCCATCCACACAGCAGGGGATCAGCTGACATTACTGAACCCCACTGAGACACGGGAGCAAGTATCTCTTTCCGTGTGGACGGCACTTCCGAACTACAACTGGCTGTGTTGAAGCCCAGGAAATAGGAGGGTGTAGGCAGAGGCCTACTGTATTTTGAATGAGTTTACAGCAGGAGAGACTGCCATCCACAAAGCAGGGGATCAGCTGACGTTACTGAACCCCACTGAGACACGGGAGCAAGTATCTCTTTCCGTGTGGACGGCACTTCCGAACTACAACTGGCTGTGTTGAAGCCCAGGAAATAGGAGGGTGTAGGCAGAGGCCTACTGTATTTTGAATGAGTTTACAGCAGGAGAGACTGCCATCCACACAGCAGGGGATCAGCTGACGTTACTGAACCCCACTGAGACACGGGAGCAAGTATCTCTTTCCGTGTGGACGGCACTTCCGAACTACAACTGGCTGTGTTGAAGCCCAGGAAATAGGAGGGTGTAGGCAGAGGCCTACTGAATTTTGAATGAGGTGACAGCAGGAGAGACTGCCATCCACACAGCAGGGGATCAGCTGACGTTACTGAACCCCACTGAGACACGGGAGCAAGTGTCTCTTTCCGTGTGGACGGCACTTCCGAACTACAACTGGCTGTGTTGAAGCCCAGGAAATAGGAGGGTGTAGCCAGAGGCCTACTGTATTTTGAATGAGTTTACAGCAGGAGAGACTGCCATCCACACAGCAGGGGATCAGCTGACGTTACTGAACCCCACTGAGACACGGGAGCAAGTATCTCTTTCCGTGTGGACGGCACTTCCGAACTACAACTGGCTGTGTTGAAGCCCAGGAAATAGGAGGGTGTAGGCAGAGGCCTACTGAATTTTGAATGAGGTGACAGCAGGAGAGACTGCCATCCACACAGCAGGGGATCAGCTGACGTTACTGAACCCCACTGAGACACGGGAGCAAGTATCTCTTTCCGTGTGGACGGCACTTCCGAACTACAACTGGCTGTGTTGAAGCCCAGGAAATAGGAGGGTGTAGGCAGAGGCCTACTGTATTTTGAATGAGTTTACAGCAGGAGAGACTGCCATCCACACAGCAGGGGATCAGCTGACGTTACTGAACCCCACTGAGACACGGGAGCAAGTATCTCTTTCCGTGTGGACGGCACTTCCGAACTACAACTGGCTGTGTTGAAGCCCAGGAAATAGGAGGGTGTAGGCAGAGGCCTACTGAATTTTGAATGAGGTGACAGCAGGAGAGACTGCCATCCACACAGCAGGGGATCAGCTGACGTTACTGAACCCCACTGAGACACGGGAGCAAGTATCTCTTTCCGTGTGGACGGCACTTCCGAACTACAACTGGCTGTGTTGAAGCCCAGGAAATAGGAGGGTGTAGGCAGAGGCCTACTGAATTTTGAATGAGGTGACAGCAGGAGAGACTGCCATCCACACAGCAGGGGATCAGCTGACGTTACTGAACCCCACTGAGACACGGGAGCAAGTATCTCTTTCCGTGTGGACGGCACTTCCGAACTACAACTGGCTGTGTTGAAGCCCAGGAAATAGGAGGGTGTAGGCAGAGGCCTACTGTATTTTGAATGAGTTTACAGCAGGAGAGACTGCCATCCACACAGCAGGGGATCAGCTGACGTTACTGAACCCCACTGAGACACGGGAGCAAGTGTCTCTTTCCGTGTGGACGGCACTTCCGAACTACAACTGGCTGTGTTGAAGCCCAGGAAATAGGAGGGTGTAGGCAGAGGCCTACTGTATTTTGAATGAGTTTACAGCAGGAGAGACTGCCATCCACACAGCAGGGGATCAGCTGACGTTACTGAACCCCACTGAGACACGGGAGCAAGTATCTCTTTCCGTGTGGACGGCACTTCCGAACTACAACTGGCTGTGTTGAAGCCCAGGAAATAGGAGGGTGTAGGCAGAGGCCTACTGAATTTTGAATGAGGTGACAGCAGGAGAGACTGCCATCCACACAGCAGGGGATCAGCTGACGTTACTGAACCCCACTGAGACACGGGAGCAAGTATCTCTTTCCGTGTGGACGGCACTTCCGAACTACAACTGGCTGTGTTGAAGCCCAGGAAATAGGAGGGTGTAGGCAGAGGCCTACTGAATTTTGAATGAGGTGACAGCAGGAGAGACTGCCATCCACACAGCAGGGGATCAGCTGACGTTACTGAACCCCACTGAGACACGGGAGCAAGTATCTCTTTCCGTGTGGACGGCACTTCCGAACTACAACTGGCTGTGTTGAAGCCCAGGAAATAGGAGGGTGTAGGCAGAGGCCTACTGTATTTTGAATGAGTTTACAGCAGGAGAGACTGCCATCCACACAGCAGGGGATCAGCTGACGTTACTGAACCCCACTGAGACACGGGAGCAAGTATCTCTTTCCGTGTGGACGGCACTTCCGAACTACAACTGGCTGTGTTGAAGCCCAGGAAATAGGAGGGTGTAGGCAGAGGCCTACTGTCTTTGTAATGCGGAGACAGCAGGAGAGACTGCCATCTCCACAGCAGGGGAACAGCTGGCAGTGCTGAACCCCACTAACACTTGAACGAATGTGTTTGGCTCTGTGGAGACGACACTTCTGAACACCAACTGACGCTGTTGGAGCCCAGGATTAGGCGAGGAGCAGGCTGGGGCCTACTGGATTTTGGCAGGTGAAGGCAGCAGGAGACTTGCCATCTCCACAGCAGGGGAACAGCTGGCAGTGCTGAACCCCACTAACACTTGAACGAATGTGTTTGGTTCTGTGGAGACGACACTTCTGAACACCAACTGACGCTGTTGGAGCCCAGGATTAGGCGAGGAGCAGGCTGGGGCCTACTGGATTTTGGCAGGTGAATGCAGCAGGAGACTTGCCATCTCCACAGCAGGGGAACAGCTGGCAGTGCTGAACCCCACTAACACTTGAACGAACGTGTTTGGCTCTGTGGAGACGACACTTCTGAACACCAACTGACGCTGTTGGAGCCCAGGATTAGGCGAGGAGCAGGCTGGGGCCTACTGGATTTTGGCAGGTGAAGGCAGCAGGAGACTTGCCATCTCCACAGCAGGGGAACAGCTGGCAGTGCTGAACCCCACTAACACTTGAACGAATGTGTTTGGCTCTGTGGAGACGACACTTCTGAACACCAACTGACGCTGTTGGAGCCCAGGATTAGGCGAGGAGCAGGCTGGGGCCTACTGGATTTTGGCAGGTGAAGGCAGCAGGAGACTTGCCATCTCCACAGCAGGGGAACAGCTGGCAGTGCTGAACCCCACTAACACTTGAACGAATGTGTTTGGTTCTGTGGAGACGACACTTCTGAACA
The DNA here is from genome assembly GCF_039654945.1 of Dendrobates tinctorius. Classification (NCBI taxonomy): domain Eukaryota; kingdom Metazoa; phylum Chordata; class Amphibia; order Anura; family Dendrobatidae; genus Dendrobates; species Dendrobates tinctorius. The sequence continues at coordinate 50,543,160 of NW_027361698.1, forward strand.
CCAACTGACGCTGTTGGAGCCCAGGATTAGGCGAGGAGCAGGCTGGGGCCTACTGGATTTTGGCAGGTGAATGCAGCAGGAGACTTGCCATCTCCACAGCAGGGGAACAGCTGGCAGTGCTGAACCCCACTAACACTTGAACGAACGTGTTTGGCTCTGTGGAGACGACACTTCTGAACACCAACTGACGCTGTTGGAGCCCAGGATTAGGCGAGGAGCAGGCTGGGGCCTACTGGATTTGGGCAGGTGAAGGCAGCAGGAGACTTGCCATCTCCACAGCAGGGGAACAGCTGGCAGTGCTGAACCCCACTAACACTTGAACGAATGTGTTTGGCTCTGTGGAGACGACACTTCTGAACACCAACTGACGCTGTTGGAGCCCAGGATTAGGCGAGGAGCAGGCTGGGGCCTACTGGATTTTGGCAGGTGAAGGCAGCAGGAGACTTGCCATCTCCACAGCAGGGGAACAGCTGGCAGTGCTGAACCCCACTAACACTTGAACGAATGTGTTTGGCTCTGTGGAGACGACACTTCTGAACACCAACTGACGCTGTTGGAGCCCAGGATTAGGCGAGGAGCAGGCTGGGGCCTACTGGATTTTGGCAGGTGAATGCAGCAGGAGACTTGCCATCTCCACAGCAGGGGAACAGCTGGCAGTGCTGAACCCCACTAACACTTGAACGAATGTGTTTGGCTCTGTGGAGACGACACTTCTGAACACCAACTGACGCTGTTGGAGCCCAGGATTAGGCGAGGAGCAGGCTGGGGCCTACTGGATTTGGGCAGGTGAAGGCAGCAGGAGACTTGCCATCTCCACAGCAGGGGAACAGCTGGCAGTGCTGAACCCCACTAACACTTGAACGAATGTGTTTGGCTCTGTGGAGACGACACTTCTGAACACCAACTGACGCTGTTGGTGCCCAGGATTACGCATGCCGCATGCAGAGGCCAATGGGCAGCGGTTTTTATGGAGGTTGTGGACTACTACTGATTCTAACCATGCTCCACTTAGGCCTCTGGCTCCACTGTCTCTACTATTTACCCTGGCCTCCAACCCCGCCAGCTACATCTCTGAAGTGGCGTCAGCACAATCTACACTTGTTCCTGTGTTACTGGTGCTCAGTCCCATCAGTTGATCCCCTGATGTTTGTCCGGCAAGTTCGCCAGCTCTGTCCTCATTCCCACTACTGGTTATGGGAATGTGGACAGAGCAGGAGACCTTGCCGGACACACATCAGGGGATAAACTGATGGGACTGAGCCACAGGAACACAGGAACAAGTGTAGATTGTGCTGACGCCACTTCAGAGATGTAGATGGCGGGGTTGGAGGTCAGGGGAAATAGTAGAGACAGTGGAGCCAGAGACCTAAGTTGGGCACGGTTAAAAATCAGTAGTGGTTTGAATGTTGATGGAGCTGGTGACTCTGCCGTCCACACAGCAGGGGATCAGCTGGCATTACTGAACCCCAGTAACACAGGAGCTAGTGTGTTTCTCTGTGCAGACGACACATCTGAGCGACAACTGGCTGTGTTGAAGCACAGGGATTATAGTTCAGGTGGTAGAAAAATGAACACACCAGCAGACCTGGATACAGTTGCCAACCACTAATTTAGTCTGTAAGAGGAATGGCAAAGTCTTTGGAGATCCAGGCCTTGTTCATTTTCAGAAAAGTCAGCCGGTCAACATTATCGGAAGATAGTCGCGTGCGACGGTCTGTTAGTACACCACCTGCGGCACTAAAGACACGTTCCGATAATACACTGGCAGCAGGGCAAGCCAGCACCTCCAATGCATACTGGCTAAGCTCTGGCCATGTATCCAGCTTAGAGACCCAAAACTTGAAGGGGGAAGAGCCATCTGGGAGTACAGCGACAGGGCAAGACATGTAGTCTGACACCATCTGACGGAAGCGTTGCCTCCTGCTGACTCGAGGCGTCGCTGATGGTGTAGACAATTGTGGTGGACACACAAAACTTTGCCACATTTGGGCCATAGTGGTCTTGCCTTGTGCTGCGGCACTGCCTCTGCTCCCTCTTTGTGCAGAGTTTCCTCCACTGCCTCGACGCACAGAGCTGCTTTGTAAAGCACTTGCAACAATGCTGTCGGGTGGAATGGAAAACATTATGGACTGCACCAGTGACTCTTCGTACTCCCGCATTTTACGCTCCCGGTTCAACGTTGGTATGAGCCTTTGTACGCTGTCCCGGTAGCGAGGATCTAGGAGGGTGTACACCCAATAATCAGCCGAGACGAGAATGTGGGCGATGCGGCGGTCGTTTCTCAGGCACTGCAGCATGAAATCAACCATGTGCTGCAGACTCCCAACTGCCAAAGAACCGCTGTCCCCTGTTTGAGGCGTGACCTCGACCTGCTCTGCATCACCCCACCCTCGCTGTACATACTGAGTAGAGGTTTGTGTACCTCCCTCCTCTGGAGAGATGTCTTCCTCCTCCATCGACTCCTCCTCATCCTCCTCACAAAGTGTCCCCTGCCTAGGCCTTTGTGAGGAAACACGTAGCGCAGACTGTCCAGAAGCAGATGGCATTTGGGACTCCTCATCCTCCACCTCTTCTGAAACCTCATCCCTTAGTGCTTGCAGTGTTTGTTGAAGCAGGCAGATAAGGGGGACAGTCATGCTGACTAGTGCATCTGCACTCGCCATCCGCGTGGATTCATCGAAGGCACGCAAAACGAGGCAGATGTCCTTCATAGAGGCCCACTCAATGGTGCTGAAGTGTGAACGGCGCACAGTGCGACTTGTTTGCGCCTGATGCAGCTGGTACTCCATGACTGCTGCCTGCTGCTCACACAACCGCTCCAACATATGTAACGTTGAATTCCACCGGGTGGGTAGGTCACATATGATGCGATGTTCTGGAAGGCCAAATCGTCGCTGCAGAGCAGCGAGGCGCGATCTTGCCGTGCTGGAACGTCGCAAGTGAGCGCACTCTATGCGGACCTTGTGCAACAGTGCATCAAGATCCGGATAGTCCCTCAGAAAGCTCTGCACGACCAAGTTAAGAACATGTGCCAGACATGGGATGTGTGTGAGGTTGCCTAGGCCAAGAGCTGCCACCAGATTTCGGCCATTGTCACACACTACCAAGCCCGGCTGGAGATTCGCTGGCCCAAACCACACATCGCTCTCCAGCTTGATAGCATTCCAGAGCTCCTGCGCTGTGTGGCTTCGATTCCCCAAAGAAATTAATTTGAGTACAGCCTGTTGACGTTTGGCCACGGCTGTGCTCATATCGGTCGTAACAGGCTCCTGCTCTGCTGTTTCTGAGGAACTTGAGTAGGAGGAGGAGTCTATGTGTACAGACTGGAGTCCTGCAATCCGTGGCGTTGGAAGAACACGTACAGCGCCACTCTCCAGATCCGTACCCGGCTCCACAACATTGACCCAGTGGGCAGTGAGGGAAAGGTATCGTCCCTGTCCATGGTTACTGGTCCACGCATCGGTGGTCAGGTGGACCTTGCTACTAACGGCGTTTAGTAGCGCATGTTTTATTTTGCCCTCAACATGTTTCTGCAGGGCAGGGACGGCTCGCCTGCTGAAATAAAAGCGGCTGGGCACGTTGTATTGGGGGACTGCCAATGCCATTAAGTCCCGGAAGGTGTCAGTGTCCACCAGCCTGAATGACAGCATTTCAACTGCCAGAAGTTTGGCAATGCCAGCATTCAGAGACTGTGCTCGGGGATGGTTTGCCGAGTAAGGGCGCCTTTTATCCCATGCCTGTGCTACCGATGGCTGTGATGGATGGGAACGTGCTGTTATGGGTGGAATCTGACAGGGTCTCCGGACAACAGTGGCAGAGGTTCTTCCTTGGCGATCCTGTGAGGAAGCCGAACCAGCAGTGTGTGAGCTGGAGGAAGAGGGCCCAACACGAACTGAAGAGGTGGTAGGTGGTGCTGTACGTTGGCCTACGTCTTGAGGGTGTCTATGCAACTCCAACTCGTGCTTGGTGCGCACATGTTTCCACATATTTGTGGTATTGAGGTTGCTGACATTTCTCCCTCTTTTGACTCTCTGATGACACAGCTTGCATTTGACAAAGCAAATGTCATCTGCAACTGTGTCAAAAAAGGACCACGCACTGCAACTCTTGTGAGCGCCCGGTTTGCCTTTGGAAGGAGGAATGCTCCTAACGGGTGCCGAAGTGGAGGGTACAGGCAACCAAGTCTTCCCCCTCCCTCTGCCTCCTGTTTTGGCCGGTAGGGGAATCTCTTCCTCCGAGCTGCTCCCACCACCTTCCTGTTGCTCACGCCATGATGGGTCAAGGACCTCATCATCTTCCCTCCCCTCTTCAAACAGCTGCTTCTCCGGGGTTGTCTCGCCAGCACCGTACGCACCAGAAAGTGGCAACTGAGTCTCGTCATCATCTGATGCGTACTGAGGTGTGCTGACCATAGGCACTGGCCCACTCGCCTCTTCAGATTCAGAGGGACAAAGAAGTTGCGCATCACTGCATACTCCCTCTTCTTCACATTCAGGAATGCTGCTTGGCTGGCCCCCTCTTTCCAAGCCAACAGATTCCGAGAACAGAAGTAGAGATTGTGATGGCTCCTGTCCATGTCTCTCTGACTGCCTGGGCACTTTGGCAGGTGGTGAAGAGACAGATGGTTGCTCTTCGGTGCTCTGACCCTGAGAGGATGCGGAAGTAATTGAAGTCGATGCGTTAGCTGCCATCCATCCGACAACGGCTTCAATTTGTTCCTCCCGCAGCAGTGGGGTACGTTGAGGTCCTACAAAGCTGCGCATAAAGGACTGTTGCCTGCTAAAACTGGGGGATGCTGATCCACTGGTGCCCGCAGCAGGCCCAGAATCCCCACGTCCTCTACCTGTAGAATCCCCACGTCCTCTCCCTGCAGAATCCCCACGTCCTCTCCCTGCTGAAACTCCACGCCCACGCCCACGCCCCCGCGCCTTACTCCCTGCCTTCTTCATCTTGCAAGACTGCTTAAGATAGGCAAAAAAGGACAAAGGGGGGCCTTAGTGTGCTTATTCCTGAACAGCTGGTTACAGGTACAAGAAACACTAATTTTATGAAGTGTGTGTGTGTGGACTAGACTTTAATAGGAGCTGATGTGGCCTACACAAGTTCAAAATGTAGTGTTTGGTGAACTTTTTATGTGGTTTCTTTGTTTGAAACAAACTCAAAGTATGAGAACAAAGAATTGAAACTGATAGTATCACCAACTTTTTGGAGCTATTACAATGCAGGCAGGTAACCTACAATGCAAAAGATGAGGCTCCAAAAAAATTGGGTAATACTAATCTGGCTGCGCCGGCAGGGCACAAGCCAGAAAAAAAGGCTCCTCTATCTACTCCTATATAGTGTTTGCAACCAACCAATGTTGATGGATACGGATGGATGCACACTAATAGGAGAAGAAAAAATGAGCTGCACTCAGAGACAAATATGTGTGAGGCAGTGACGCACGTTGAGCGTCCTACAACCAGACGTAGCTGCAGGACACTCTACTCAGCGTGAGCTGCACTCACACACAGTCAGAGACCTCTCAGACAGCCGTCAACAGTGCAGCTAAGTGGGCACTGGCACTGACAGGCTGCAGAAAGGCTCCGCTGTGTACTCCTATATAGTGTTTGCAACCACCGTAGATGGAGACGGATGGATGCACACTAATAGAAGAAAAAATGAGCTGCACTCAAATAAAAATATGTGTGAGGCAGTGACGCACGCTGAGCGTCCTACAGCCAGACGTAGCTGCAGGACACACTACTCAGCATGAGCTGCACTCACACACAGTCAGAGACCTCTCAGACAGCCGTGAACAGTGCAGCAAAGTGGACACTAGCACTGAAAGGCTGCAGAAAGGCTCCGCTGTCTACTACTAGTGTTTGCAACCAACGTATATGGATACGGATGGAAGCACACTAGATTGAAATTATTTAAAAAATGCAGCTCAAAAAATAAAAGATGTATGAGGCAGCAGTGATCACACTGGGTGGCCTACAGCCTGACGTGGCTGCAGGACCCACTCCACAGCGTGAGCTGCACTCACACAGCCCTTGCAGACAGCTGTGAAAACAGCGCTGCTAGGGAAAAGCAAGCTACAGTGGTGGTTTATGTAGCCTGGATAAAGCACAATATTGTTTTTAGAATCGCTATTTCTAACTGTCCCTCACAGTCTTCTACAGCAGCCTGTCCCTAACTGAATTCACAGCAGAGTGACCAGAAATGGCGGCTGCGGTGGCTTTTATAGTGCATCATGACATCATTTCGGCAGCCAATCACAGCCATGCCAATAGTTAACATGCCTACATGCCTAACAGGATGTGCCCACACTTCGGAGGATTCCCATTGGCTTAATCAAAGCAAGCAGGCTCATAGCATGATGGGAACTTCCTATTCCGATTCCGATCCCGGAATCCGATATGAAAAAAGTATCGGAATTAAGTATCGGAATTCCGATACCGCTGATATCGGCCGATACCCGATACTTGCGGTATCGGAATGCTCAACACTACTGACTACTGAAGCTCGAAAAGATCAAAACTCCAGAGACTATGAAGGGCCGGACGTTCCCCATCCCTGATTCTATGCATTATATAGATTCCATGCAATTCATAGTCAAAAAACATGTACTTACCTTCCCTCCTCTAACCAGGCAGTGCTGCATCCTGTTCAGGGCAGAGCAGTGTGAAGATCTCCCTGGTGTGCTTTGAACAGGTCGGCAGTGAGGGATGATTGCAGCCTGTAATGTAATACTAATTACAGGCTGCAATCACACTCCCCACTTCAGATATTCACCCTGGACCGGCAGCTATCCTACATCTTCTCCCCAGTAGCTCCTTTCTTTTCACACACTTAGCACTGTGTGTGATGACAGGGAAAAAATAAAGCCCACAGCATACGCTAGGGCTACAACAAAATAGCCGCTATCGCCTCCCACAGCTGTGACCTGAACAGCCCGGGGGCGTGCCCAGGTCATAGGCAAGAGGCAGGAGGAGTTGCCTCAATGTAAGAGATGCAGTCGGAGTCCAACTGCAGTCTATTATGCCCATGGCTGCCGTAAAGTGAAGAGTGCAAAATGGCAGCCTCCAGTGGCAAAAGTAGAAGTTAATAAATAAATAACTATTAAAGTGGTTCATTTTATTTTGTATTAAGAATAATTGATTATATAATCCATAATTATTAATGCAAAAATTAAAATCACAGCACCTTCCCTTTAATACAAAAAGTTCTACAGTTGGCATGGAAAGTGTTCAGACACCTTTAAATTTTTCACTCTTTGTTTCATTGCAGCGATTTGGTAAATTCAAAAATGTTCATTTTTTTCTCATTAATGTACACTCTGCACCCCATCTTGACTGAAAAAAAACAGAAATGTAGAAATTTTTGCAAATTTATTAAAAAATAAAAACTGGTCATAAGTATTCAGACCCTTTTCTCAGACACTCATATTTAAGTCACATGCTGCCCATTTCTTGTGATCCTTCTTGAGATAGCTCTACTCCTTCATTGGAGTCCAGCTGTGTTTAATTAAACTAATAGGACTTGATTTGTAAAGGCACACACCTGTCTATATAAGACCTCACAACTCACAGTACATGTCAGACCAAATGAGAATCATGAGGTCAAAGAAACTTGCCAAGGAGCTCAGAGACAGAATTGATGCAAGGCACAGATCTGGCCAAGGTTACAAAAGACTTTATGCAGAACTCAAGGTTCCTAAGAGCACAGTGACCTTCATAATCCTTAAACGGAAGAAGTTTGGAACCACCAGAAGTCTTTTTAGACCTGTCCGTCCAGCCAAACTGGACAATCATGGGAGAAGAGTCTTGGTGAGAGAGGTAAAGAAGAACCACAAGATCACTGTGGCTGAGCTCCACATATGCAGTAGGGAGATGGGAGAAAGTTGCAGAAAGTCAACTATCACTGCAGCCCTCCACCAGTCAGGCCTTTATGGCAGAGTGTCCCGACGGAAGCCTCTTCTCAGAGCAAGACATAGGAATGCCCGCATAGAGTTTGCTAAAAAAAAACACATGAATGACTCCCACACTATGAGAAATAAGATTCTCTGGTCTGATGAGATGAAGATATAACTTTTTGGTGATAATTCTGATGGGTATGAGTGGAGAAAACCAGGCACTGCTCATCACCTTCCCAATACAATCGTAACAGTGAAACATGGTGGTGGCATCATCATGCTGTGGGGGTGTGTTTTGGCTGCAGGGACAGGATGACAGGTTGCAATCGAAGGAAACATGAATGCGGCCAAGTATAGAGATATCCTGGAAGAAAACCTCTTCCAGAGTAATTTGCACCTGAGACTTGGCCAAAGGTTCACTTTCCAACAAGACAATGACCATAAGCACACAGTTAAAATAACAGGACAACTCTGTGACCATTCTTGACTGACCCAGCCAGAGCCCTGACCTAAACCCAATTGAGCATCTCTGAAGAGACCTGAAAGTGGCTATCCACCAGTGTTCAACATCCAACCTGACGAACTGGAGAGGATCTGCAAGGAAAAATGACAGAGGATCCCCAAATCCAGGTGTGAAAAGCTTGTTGCATAATTCCCAAGAAGACTCATGGCTGTACTAGCTCAAAAGGGTGCTTCTACTCAATACTGAGCAAAGGAGCAAAGGGTCTGAATACTTATGACCATGTGATATTTCAGTTTTTCTTTTTTCATAAATTTGCAAAAATTTCTACATTTCTGTTTTTTTCTGTCAAGATAATAATAATAATAAATTTTATTTCTATAGCGCCGGCATATTCCGCAGCACTTTACATTTAAGAGCGGATTTGTACAGACAATAGACATTACAGCATAACAATAATCACATACAGCATAACAATAATCACATAGATTATAACAAATACCAAGAGGAAAGAGGGCCCTGCTTGCAAGCTTACAGTCTATGAGGAAAGAGGTAGACATGAAAGGTGGGTGGTAACAGTTGCCCTGATTGTATGGACCAGCCATAATGTTAAGTGTGTAACAGTACAGACACAGAGGGCTAATGGATGCATAAAGCATGTGGGAACATGATGCGGGGAACCTGGTTATGGTAAAACTTTTGGCTGTGCCACCCAGGGATAGATTAGGTTAATGTGTTGAGGCGATAGGCCAGTCTGAATAAATGCATTTTCAGGGCATGCTTAAAATTGTGGAGATTGGGGACTAATCGTATTGACCTGGGATGTGCATTCCAAAGAATTGGCGCAGCACGTGTAAAGTCTTGGAGACGGGAGTGGGAGGTTCTGATTAATGAGGATGCTAACCTCAGGTCATCAGCAGAGCGAAGGGCACGGGTTGGGTGGTATACTGAAACAAGGGACGAGATGTAGGGTGGTGCTGAGCCATGGAGAGCTTTGTGGGTGAGGGTAATAAGTTTATACTGAATTCTGGAGTGGATGGGTAGCTAGTGTAATGACTGGCACAAGGTAGAGGCATCGGTATAACGATTGGTGAGGAATATGATCCTGGCTGCAGCATTCAAGACAGATTGGAGAGGGGAGGGTTTGGTAAGAGGGAGACCGATTAGAAGAGAGTTACAATAGTCGAGACGAGAATGAATAAGAGAAACAGTAAGAGATTTTGCAGAGTCAAAAGTAAGAAAAGGTCAAATTTTAGAGATGTTTTAGATGTGCAGATGACAAGAGCGAGTCAGTGATCGAATGTGGGGGGCGAAGGAAAGCTCGGAGTCAAGTATGACCCCAAGACAGCGGGCATGTTGCTGGGGAGTAATAGTGGAACCACACACAGAAATGGCAATGTCGGGTATAGGTACAATTGTAGAGGGAGGAAACTAGGGATGGAGAGTGTACATTAATGAGAAAAAAATGAATGTTTTTGAATTTACCAAATGGTTGCAATGGAACAAAAAAGTAAAACATTTAAAGGGGTTTGAATACATTCCATACCCGCTGGATATGTGGAGGTTGAGCTGGGCCCTGCTATATACCTAATAAATGTTTCCCCTAGAGGGATGAGGAGGAATTCAATCAGACTGCTGTTATATCTGTTGACGGCAGCTAGATTTTTGATTGCCCTTGATTGGAGGCAGACTACTCCTCCCTCTTATCAGAAGGTTTTAGATGGAATAGCCAACATCCACACGATGGACCACAACCTTATTGAATGCGAGTTTGGACAGATTTGACACTGTCTGGACTCACTGGGACTATTTTAGGGCCCAAATCAACAAGACCATATTGGTTTTGGAATAGGTTTCTTCTTCTCTTCCCTATGTGTACAGTATGTCTAGTCTTACTTAGTAATGTGGTTTTATAAGAATTGTAATATGAGCATGGAGATGAAGTCATCTTAACTTGGCATCATTTAGAACTGCTGTTGCACTTTCTGTTTTTTTCTGTTCTATAAGAGATTAGTAAGCGTGCACACTGTCAAAGGGCTTGAGGTGCTGGTATAACGGACCAGAAGGTCCAAATTATAGCCCAAAATAATTTTTACCACACACTCAGAGGGATTTCTCATGCAAATTGTCAATTTATTAACAGATAGTGGGAGCAAACAAAGATGGTGGATGGTGACTAAACAGAATAATGACGTTTCTGTTCCACCGGAACCTTAATCATATTGTCGCTGAAAAATAGAAAAGAGTACAAAAATATAAGGACACAGCAAAACAATTATAGGAGTGAGTATAAAGCATAATTCCCATGTGATATAAACATATATACAGTTTAAATCAAAAGATAAAATATATATATACGAAATTACACATCAAAGATTCATTCTGATTAGTGTTGAGCATTCCGATACTGCAATATCGGGTATCGGCCGATATTCGCTGTATCGGAGTTCCGATACTGAGTTCCGATACTTTTAGAATATCGAATACTGGAATCGGAAGTTCCCATAATGCAATGAGCCAGTTTGATTTTATTCAACCAATGAGGAATCCTAAGAAGTATGGGCACATCCTGTTTTGCATGTTAGGCATGTTAACTATTGGCATGGCTGTGATTGGCTGCGAGCAGACCACCCAGCTGCTCCTCCCCAAGACACATGCTGAACAGTGATCTATGGAAAGTGAAACTAGTGAGGGAGGAGGAAACGACCAGTTCTCATTTCAATGCCAGAACACCCCCCCGGACGTTTATCTTAGAAGCAAGAGATGATATCTTGGAAACCGTGCAGACTAGCCACAGAAGGTAAATTACTTATTGTCAGCATTCTGCAGCCCAGATATGCTCTGAGATTACATGAAAAGCCCAGACAACCCGTTTAACATAGTCAATATCTTTGTAACTCTAAACGTCTTAAAAAAAAATTTAATTCCTGCTATTCCATTTGATTGGGCTAAACCTCTATGCCTTTAATGTCTCCTCCAACTCCCCCAATACATTCTACATTATTCTTAGCTGTTTTTCTTCATGTAGAATTAACCTACAAGGAAAGTAAGGGTTTATTTTGATTCCAATATTTGTGTCCCATTGACTTGCATTGGTTTCTGGTATCAGAATCGGCAATATCCGATATTTTTGGGGTATCAGTCCCATCCAATCAGATCCGATATTTCCTGATATCGGAAGGTATCGCTCAACACTAGTGTTGAGCATTCCAATACCGCAAGTATCGGGTATCGGCCGATATTCGCGGTATCGGAATTCCGATACTGAGTTCCGATACTTTTAGGATATCGAATACCGGAATCGGAAGTTCCCATAATGCTATGAGCCAGTTTGATTTGATTCAGTCAATGACAATCCTCTGAAGTGTGGGCACATCCTGTTAGGCATGTAGGCATGTTAACTAATGGCATGGCTGTGATTGGCTGCTGAAATGATGTCATGATGCACTATGAAAGCCGCTGCCGCCACCATTTAGGATTCACTCTGCTGTGAATTCAGTTAGGGACAGGCTGCTGTTCAAGACTGTGAGGGACAGTTAGAGAGAGATTTTACAAATCACATTGTGCTTTACCCAGGCTACATTCTCAATAAGTGTAGCTTTCTTTTGCCTTGCAGCAGCGCTAGTCACAGCTGTCTGCAAGGTCTTTGAGAGTGCAGCTCACGCTGTGTAGTGTGTCCTGCAGGCACGTCTTCTTGTAGGACGCTCAGCGTGTCACTGCCTCATACAAATTTTTTTCTTGCTGAAAATTTTTCATTCTCCTATTAGTGTGCATCCATCCGTACCCATATACGTAGGTTGAAAACACTATAGGATTAGAGAGCAGAGCCTTTCTGCAGCCTTTCAGTGCTAGTGCCCAATTCTCTGCACTGTTCACAGCTATCTGAGAGGTCTCTGTGTGAGTGCAACTCACGCTGTAGTGTGTCCTGCAGGCACGTCTGCTTGTAGGCTGCTCAGCGTGCGTCACTGCCTCATACATATTTTTCTTTTATTGCGGCTCATGTTTCATTAATTCTCCTATTAGTGTGCATCCATCTGTATCCATCTACATTGGTTGGTTGCAAACACTATATAGGAGTAGATAGAGGAGCCTTTTTGCTGACTTGTGCCCTGCAGGCGCAGCCAGATTAGTATTATCCTATTTTTTGAAGCCTCATCTTTTGCATTGTAGGTTGCCTTCCTGCAATGTAATAGCTCCAAAAAGTTTGTGATACTATCGCTATCAAATATTTTGGCACATCCTTTTTGTTTTTTTGAAAAAAACAAAAAACAAAATAAAGTTCACCAAACACTCCACTTGACAGTTGTGTAGGCCACATTAGCTCCTATTAAAGTGTGGTCCACACACTTTATAAGATTAGTGTTTCTTATACCTGTTAACAGCTGTTCAGGAATAAGCACACTAAGCCCCCCCTTCTACTTTTCTGCCTATCTTTATCAGACTACCAAGATGAAGAAGGCAGGGAGTAAGACACGTGGTCGTGGGCGTGGAGTTGCAGCAGGGAGAGGATGTGGGGATTCAGCAGTGAGAGGACGTGGGGATTCTGTGCCTGCTGCGGGCACCAGTGAGTCAGCATCCCCCAGTTTTACCAGGCAACAGTCCTTAATGCGCAGCTTTGTAGGACCTCGCCGTACCCCACTGCTGCGTGACGAACAAATTGAAACCGTTGTCGGATGGATGGCAGCTAACGCATCGACTTCAATGACTTCCACGTCCTCTCAGGGCCAGAGCACTGAAGAGCAACCATCTGTCTCTTCGCCACCTGCCAAATTGCCCAGGCAGTCAGAGAGGCCTGTACAGGAGCCATCACAGTCTCTACTTCTGTTCTCTGAATCTGTTGGCTTGGAAAGAGGGGGCCAGCCAAGCAGCATTCAAGAATGTGAAGAAGAGGGAGTATGCAGTGATGCGCAACTGCTTTGTCCCTCTGTATCTGAAGAGGTGGGTGGGCCAGTGCCTATGGTCAGCACACCTCAGTATGCATCAGATGATGATGAGACTCACGTGCCACTTTCTCGTGCGTACGGTGCTGGTGAGACTACCCAGAAGAAGCAGGTGTTTGAAGAGGGGAGTGTAGATGATGAGGTCCTTGATCCATCATGGCGTGAGGAACAGGAAGGTGGTAGGAGCAGCTCTGAGGAAGAGATTCCCCGAAAGGCCAAAACAGGAGAGAGAGGGAGGGGGCAGACTTGATTGCCTGTAGCCCCCACTTCGGCACCCGTTAGGAGCATTCCTCTTCCAAAAGCCAAAACGGGTGTTCCCAAGACTTGTAGTGCGTGGTCCTTTTTTGACACAGTTGCAGATGACATTTGCTTTGTCAAATGCAAGCTGTGTCATCAGAAAGTCAAAAGAGGGAAAAGTGTCAGCAACCTCAATACCACAAATATGTGGAAACATGTGCGGACCAAGCACGTGGTGGAGTTACAACGACACACTGAAGACATAGGCCAACCTACAGCACCACCTACCACCTCTTCAGCTCGTGTTGTAGCCTCTTCCTCCAGCTCACACACAGCTGGTTCAGCTTCCTCGCCATGGAAGAACCTCTGGCACTGTTGTTCAGAGACCCAGTGACATTCCACCCACAGCACCACGTTCCCGTTCATCCTCACACTCCCAGGCCACTCTACAGCCATCGGTAGCACAGGCATGGGAGAAAAGGCGGCCATACTTGGCAAACCATCCCCGAGCACAGGCTCTGAATGCTGGCATTGCAAAGTTACTGGCCCTTGAAACGCTCTCATTCAGGCTGGTGGAGATTGACACCTTCAGGAACTTCATGGCATTGGCAGTCCCACAATAGACCGTGCCCAGCCGATTTTATTTCGGCAGGCAAGCCGTCCCTGCCCTGCAAAAGCATGTGGAGGCAAAAATTAAACATGCGCTACTAAACGCCGTCAGTAGCAAAGTCCACCTGACCACCGATGCGTGGACCAGTACCCATGGACAGGGACGATACCTTTCCCTCACTGCCCATTGGGTCAATGTTGTGGAGCCAGGTACAGATCTTGAGAGTGGCGCTGTACATGTTCTGCCAACTCCAAGGATTGCAGGAATCCAGTCTGTGCACATTGACTCCTCCTCATATTCCAGTTCCTCAGAATCAGCGCTGCAGGAACCTGTTACGACCGATATGAGCACAGCCGTGGCCAAACGTCAACAGGCCGTACTGAAATTAATTTCATTGGGGAATCAAAGTCACACAGCGCAGGAGCTCTGGAATGCCATCAAGCAGGAGAGCGACGTGTGGTTTGTGCCAGCGAATCTCCAGCCAGGCTTGGTAGTGTGTGACAATGGCCGAAATCTGGTGGTAGCTCTGGGCCTAGGCAAACTCACTCACATCCCATGTCTGGCACATGTGCTCAACTTGGTCATGCAGAGCTTTCTGAGGGACTATCCAGATCTTGATGCACTGCTGTACAAGGTCCGCTTAGAGTGTGCTCACTTGTGGCGTTCCAGCACGGCAAGATCACGCATTGCAGCTCTGCAGCGCCGATTCCGCCTTCCGGAACATCGCATCATATGTGACTTACCCACCAGGTGGAATTCAATGTTACATATGTTGGAGCGGTTGTGTATGCAGCAGGCAGCAGTAATGGAATACCAGCTGCATCAGGCGCAATCAAGTCGCACTTTGCGCCGGTCACACTTCAGCACCACTGAGTGGGCCTCTATGAAGGACATCTGCCACGTTTTGTGTGCCTTCGATGATTCCACGCAGATGGCGAGTGCAGATGATGCACTAGTCAGCATGACTGTCCCCCTTATCTGCCTGCTTCAAAAAACACTGCAAGCACTAAGGGAGGAGGTTTTGGAAGAGGTGGAGGATGAGGAGTCACAAATGCCATCTGCTTCTGGACAGTCTGCGCTACGTGGTTCCTCACAAAGGCCTAGGCAGGGGACACTTTGTGAGGAGGATGAGGAGGAATCAATGGAGGAGGAAGACATCTCGCCTGAGGAGGGAGGTACACAATGCTCTAGTCAGTATGTACAGTGAGGGTGGGGTGATGCAGAGGAGGCAGAGATGACGCCTCAAGCAGGGGACAGCGTTTCTTCAGCAGTTGGGAGTCTGCAGCACATGGTTGATTTCATGCTGCAGTGCCTGAGAAACGACCGCCGCATCGCCCACATTCTCAACACGGCTGATTATTGGGTGTACACCCTCCTAGATCCTCGCTACCGGGACAACTTACAAAGCCTCATAGCACCGTTGAACCGGGAGCATAAAATGTGGGAGTACCAAGAGACACTGGTGCAGTCCATCTTGTTCTCCATTCCACCCGAGAGCAGTGCTGCTAGTGCTTTACAAAGCAGCTCTGTGCGTCGAGGCAGTGGAGGAAGCTCTGCACAAAGAAGGAGCAGAGGCAGCGATTCAGCGCAAGGCAAGACCAGTATGGCCCAAATGTGGCAAAGTTTTGTGTGCCCGCCACAAATGTCTACACCATCACAGACGGCTCCAGTCAGCAGGAGGCAACGTTTCCGTCAGATGGTGACAGATTACATGTCTTGCCCTGTCAGTGTACTCCCAGACGGCTCTTCCCCCTTCAAGTTTTGGGTCTCTAAGCTGGATACATGGCCAGAGCTTAGCCAGTATGCATTGGAGGTGCTGGCTTGCCCTGCTGCCAGTGTATTATCGGAGCGCGTCTTTAGTGCCGCAGGTGGTGTACTAACAGACCGTTGCACGTGACTATCCTCCGATAACGCTGACCGGCTTACTTTTCTGAAAATGAACAAGGCCTGGATCTCGCCAGAATTTGCCAGTCCTCTTCCAGAATAAATAATTGGTTCGCAACAGTATCCAGGTCTCCTGTTGTATTCATGTTTCTACCACCTGAACTGTAATCCCTGGGCTTCAACACAGCCAGTTGTTGCTCAGAAGTGCCGTCCGCACATAGAAAAACAGTAGCTCCTGTGTTAGTGGGGTTCAGTAACGACTGCTGCTCCCCTGCTGTGTGGACGGCAATGTCTCCTGCTGCCTCCACATACAAAATATATCCTATTCCCAACCTGCTCCAAGTAGGCCTCAGCCTGCTCCATGATTGATCCTGGGCTCCAACATCGCCAGTTGTTGCTCGCAAGTGCCGTCCACACAGAGAAAAACACTAGCTCCTGTGTTAGTGGGGTTTAGTAATGCCAGCTGCTCCCCTGCTGTGTGGACAGCAATATCTCCTGCTGCCTCCATGTACAAAATATATCCTATTCCCAACCTGCTCCAAGTAGGCCTCAGCCTGCTCCATGATTGATCCTGGGCTCCAACATCGCCAGTTGTTGCTCGGAAGTGCCGTCCGCACAGAGAAAAACACTAGCTCCTGTGTTAGTGGGGTTCAGTAATGCCTGTTGCTCCCCTGCTGTGTGAACGGCAATATCTCCTGCTGCCTCCACATACAAAATATATCCTATTCCCAACCTTCTCCAAGTAGGCCTCAGCCTGCTCCATGATTGATCCTGGGCTCCAACATCGAAAGTTGTTGCTCGGAAGTGCCATCCACACAGAAAAAAACACTAGCTCCTGTGTTAGTGGGGTTCAGTAACGCCTGCTGCTCCCCTGCTGTGTGGACGGCAATATCTCCTGCTGCCTCCACATACAAAATATATCCTATTCCCAACCTGCTCCAAGTAGGCCTCAGCCTGCTCCATGATTGATCCTGGGCTCCAACATCGCCAGTTGTTGCTCGCAAGTGCCGTCCGCACAGAGAAAAACACTAGCTCCTGTGTTAGTGGGGCTCAGTAGCGCCAGCTGCTCCCCTGCTGTGTGGACGGCAATATCTCCTGCTGCCTCCACATACAAAATATATCCTATTCCCAACCTGCTCCAAGTAGGCCTCAGCCTGCTCCATAATTGATCCTGGGCTCCAACATCGCCAGTTGTTGCTCGGAAGTGCCGACCGCACAGAGAAAAACACTAGCTCCTGTGTTAGTGGGGTTCAGTAATGCCTGTTGCTCCCCTGCTGTGTGATCGGCAATATCTCCTGCTGCCTACACATACAAAATATATCCTATTCCCAACCTGCTCCAAGTAGGCCTCAACCTGCTCCATGATTGATCCTGGGCTCCAACATCGCCAGTTGTTGCTCGGAAGTGCCATCCACACAGAAAAAAACACTAGCTCCTGTGTTTGTGGGGTTCAGTAACGCCTGCTGCTCCCCTGCTGTGTGGATGGCAATATCTCCTGCTGCCTCCACATACAAAATATATCCTATTCCCAACCTGCTCCAAGTAGGCCTCAGCCTGCTCCATGATTGATCCTGGGCTCCAACATCGCCAGTTGATGCTCGCAAGTGCCGTCCGCACAGAGAAAAACACTAGCTCCTGTGTTAGTGGGGTTCAGTAACGCCAGCTGCTCGCCTGCTGTGTGGACTGCAATATCTCCTGCTGCCTTCACATACAAAATATATCCTATTCCCAACCTGCTCCAAGTAGGCCTCAGCCTGCTCCATAATTGATCCTGGGCTTCAACATCGCCAGTTGTTGCTTGGAAGTGCCGTCTGCACAGAGAAAAAAACTAGCTCCTGTGTTAGGCCTGTTTCACACTTGCTTTTTTTTGCAGCGCGTTTTTCCCGCAAAAAAACGCATTGAAAAACGCATACAAAAGCATACAACTGCTGCGTTTTTTCAAGCATTTTTATGAGCATGCATGAAAAAAACGCAGCGTTTTTAAGCGTTTGTATGCGTTTTTAGTGCGTTTTTACCGCGTTTGCGTTTTTTTCCAACATTAGGTGGCCACTCACACTAACCCAAACCATGACTTTACTAACCCTAACCCTGACCCTAACCCTAACCCTAACCCTAACCCTGACCCTAACCCTAACCCTGACCCTAACCCTAACCCTGACCCTAACCCTAACCCTGACCCTTAACCAAACCATACTTAACCCTAACCCTGACCCTAACCCTAACCCTGACCCTAACCCTAACCCTAACCCTTAACCAAACCATACTTAACCCTAACCCTGACCCTAACCCTAACCCTAACCCTAACCCTAACCCTTAACCAAACCATACTTAACCCTAACCCTGACCCTAACCCTAACCCTAACCCTTAACCAAACCATACTTAACCCTAACCCTGACCCTAACCCTAACCCTAACCCTAACCCTGACCCTAACCCTTAACCAAACCATACTTAACCCTAACCCTGACCCTAACCCTTAACCAAACCATACTTAACCCTAACCCTGACCCTAACCCTAACCCTAACCCTGACCCTAACCCTAACCCTAAACCCCCTTAACTAACCATAACTTTACCCAAACCCCTAAATTCCATTGTCTAAACTAATGGTAAAAAAAAAAAACGCATGTGCAAAAAAACGCATACATAAGCATGCCAATGCGCACATATGCTCACCATAGACTTATAATGGGTGTCTTGCTGTAAAAAAACGCATTGCGCGCGCATGCGTTTTTTTGAGGCAAATCGGACGCACAAAAAATGCAACAAGTTGCATTTTGTGGGCCCGAGCGCATACCGCAAAAAAACGCATGCGCGGTAAAACGCACATAAGCGCATCCCATGCAAAGTATAGGAAAAAAAAATGCATGCGCTATTTAGCGCTAAATTACCGCGAAAAAAAACGCAAATGTGAAACCAGCCTTAGTGGGGTTCAATAACGCCAGCTGCTCCCCTGCTGTGTGGATGGCAATATCTCTTGCTGCCTCCACATACAAAATATATCCTATTCCCAACCTGCTCCAAGTAGGCCTCAGCCTGCTCCATGATTGATCCTGGGCTCCAACATCGCCAGTTGTTGCTCGGAAGTGCCATCCGCACAGAGAAAAACACTAGCTCCTGTGTTAATGGGGTGCTGTAACGCCAGCTGCTCCCCTGCTGTGTGGACGGCAAAGTCTCCCGCTCCCTCCAAAATCACACTCCTACTGATATTTAACCGTGCTCCAAGTAGGCCTCAGCCTGCTCCATGATTCACCCTGGGCTTCAACACAGCCAGATGTTGCTTGGAAGTGCCGTGTACACAGAGAAAAGCACATGCTCCAGTATTAGTGGGGTGCAGTAACGCCAGCTGCTCCCCTGCTGTGTGGAGAGCAAAGTCTCCTGCTCCCTCCAAAATCAAACTACTACTGATTTTTATCCGTGCCCCAAGTAGGCCTCAGCCTGCTCCATGATTCACCCTGGGCTTCAACACAGCCAGTTGTTGCTCGGAAGTGCTGTGTACACAGAGAAAAACACATGCTCCAGTGTTAGTGTGGTGCAGTAACGCCAGCTGCTCCCCTGCTGTGTGGACGGCAAAGTCTCCCGCTCCCTCTAAAATCACACCACTACTGATTTTTAACCGTGCTCCAAGTAGGCCTCAGTCTGCTCCATGATTCACCCTGGGCTTCAACACAGCCAGGTGTTGCTCAGAAGTGCCGTGTACACAAAGAAAAACACATGCTCCAGTGTTAGTGGGGTGCAGTAAAGCCAGCTGCTCACCCTGCTGTGTGGACGGCAAAGTCTCCTCCTCCCTCCAAAATCACACTACTACTGATTTTTAACCGTGCTCCAAGTAGGCCTCAGCCTGCTCCATGATTCACCCTGGGCTTCAACACAGCCAGTTGTTGCTCGGAAGTGCCGTGTACACAGAGAAAAACACATGCTCCAGTGTTAGTAGGGTGCAGTAATGCCAGCTGCTCCCCTGCTGTGTGGACGGCAAAGTCTCCTTCTCCCTCCAAAATCACACTACTACTGATTTTAACCGTGCTCCAAGTAGGCCTTAGCCTGCTCCATGATTCACCCTGGGCTTCAACACAGCCGGTTGTTGCTCGGAAGTGCCGTGTACACAGAGAAAAACACATGCTCCAGTGTTAGTGGGGTGCAGTAACGCCAGCTGCTCCCCTGCTGTGTGGACGGCAATGTCTCCTGCTCCCTCCAAAAATCACACTACTACTGATTGTTAACCGTGCTCCAACTAGGTCTCTGGCTCCAGTGTCTCTAGTATTTACCCTGGCCTCCAACACCGCCAGTTGCTGCTCAAAAGTGCGGTCTGCTCAATCAACACTTGTTCCTGTGCAACTGGTGCTCAGTAACGTCAGTTGATCCCCTGATGTGTGTCCGACAATGTCTCCTGCTCTGTCCACATTCCCACTACTAGCTAGCTACTACTAGCTATTCCTGCTATTCCATTTGATTGTGCTAAACCTCTATGCCTTTACTGTCTCCTCCACCTCCCCCAATACATTCTACATTATTCTTAGTTGTTTTTCTTCATGTAGAATTAAACTACAAGGAAAGAAATGGCTTTTTTTAATTCTGATATTTCTGTCCCATTGACTTGAATGGGGCTTCCGGTATCGGAATTGGCGATACCCGATACGTTTTTGGTATCGGTCCGATCCAATCCAATATTTCACGATATCGGATGATATCGCTTAACACTACTCAACACTAATTCTGATACAAAAAAAATTTTGATAAGCGAAAAAAATTCATATACTGTATGGCGTATGGAACAGAGCAAAGAAAATTAATTGCCTTAGTCCAATCAATTTGTAGAGAGACTCAAGTGCAGATATAGACATATAGTCCCTAAGGGATGTGGGACTGTTAAAAAGAACTACAAGTGATAATGAGCAAATGGCCTATGATATAACAAGGTAAACAGAAGGAAGGCAAAAGTATATACCTAATATAATAGAAGAAATGGCGCTGGCAGCATAGATATGATATAGTAGAATTGTAATCCTACAAGATATGATAAAATCAGGGGAGTAGAGGGTTAATATAAGAATTAATAAATTACCTGGTGGTGCTAGTGATTGCAGTAGGGGAATACCTGGCAGATGTTTGACCTATGGGGATTTAATTACATCACTGTCAGCAATGAGGTATTAGGTGCTGTGAGGTGGAGAGAGGTCAGCAGGATATAAAGCAATTTACCTGGGTATGGCAGGAATTCAAGCTGGCTGATATGGCGTGTCTTGTTGGTGGTAGTGGGGCATTTAAATGAGGCAGAGATGCACCGGGCAGGAAGCGTATCACTGACCCGGAAGTGACACGTTGCAGTCTTAGCTGAAGTACTGGACATGCGCGGCCGTCGCTAGGGGAGCCAAGAGACGCTTGGCAACCAGGGCACAGTACTGAGCGCAGGTGCAGTAATGAAAGACCTAATGTAACACAACTAGGAGCTAGTATAATAAATTAGCTATACATTGTGTGTAATACTTTATATAATACAGGCCAGCATGATGGACGGGGCAAAATAAGATAATCAGGGGTGGATTAAACTCACCAAGTTTGAGAGAGCTATCAATGGGTCTGCAAGGCAATAAAGATTCAGGTTAAGTATAATATTAAAGGAGCCAATCAATCTCTCTATTGAGGCCTTTAGGGGCCAACGTATCTAACCTGTATATCCAGTATGCTTCTCTAAGTTTAAGCATTTTAACATGATTGCCACCCCTCCTGGGGCTGGGGGACGTGCTCAATAATCTGAAATTTCAGTTGAGCTACTGTATGCCGTGATTTAGAAAAATGATCCGGTACGGGAAGCCAGTTTTTACCACATCTGATTGTGGATTTATGGCTGGTAGAGATGAGCGACTTTGCCTTTTTTCGGGTCGAGTCGGGTTTCATGAAACCCAACTTTCGCAAAAGTCGGGTTGAACGCAATCGGCCGATTATCGTGAAAACTCGAAGGCCGACTGAAACACGAAACCCAATGCAAGTCAATAGGGAAGAAAAGTCGGCAGTGAGTGGAGGACAGGAAACACACCTACAGTACCCATTTTAATGCCAAAAACATCAATTCTTATTACTTAAGCTTGTCAACCTTAATTTACTTTAAAATAATAATAGTTAGGAATTGAAAACTGGGGGTTATTTGGATAAAGTTGTGGGGGAAGTAGGGCTGGCTCCAGATTTTCCAGATTGTCACTGGGCTCCTTTAACACATGCAACAATTCATGAGCCTCTGATTCGGCATAGAAATAGTACAATGAAAAATACTTCATTCTTACATCACATGACTGATATCCATTTTAAATTCTCCAATAGCTCCAAAAATGAACAGTAGATTACTCAATACAGTATTATGGCCACCACATAGTGCGCCATACAGAGTAATGAGGCCCACATATTTCTCCATGCAGAATCATTGGTCCCATATAATGTTCGATACAGTATATGATGAGCTCCACATAATGCTACATTATATGTTGGCCCCCATGGATGAAGCTCCACTGTTTTATGGGCCCAAATAATGCTCCATATACAATGGGCCCCATTTCTAATGCTCCAGTGTATAATGGGCCCTGTAAATTCTGCTCCAGTGTCTGATGTCCCCCATTTGGAAAGCTCCAGCATATGATGGGCCTCACGGATGATGCTCTAGTGTGCGATTGGTCCAAATAATGCTCTATATATAATCTGCCCCATTTACAATGCTCCAGTATATGATGGGCCCCATGGATGATGCTCCAGTGTCTTATGGGCCCAAATAATCCTCCATATATAATAGGCCCCATTTCTAATACTCCAGTGTATAATGGGCCCTGTAAATGCTGTTCCAGTGTCTGATGTCCACCTTTGGAATGCTCCAGTGTATAGTGGGCCACATACATCATTCTCTAGAGTATATTGCTCCCCAAAAATTGCTCCCAACCTTTAAAACAATTAAATAAGTCCCCTAGCTAGGGAATCCCTGTACTCTGGACTCCTCATCATCCCCATCTTCCATCTCTCTGCACTTGGACTGTTTAGGCAGAGGGTGTACAGACGTGATGTCATCGCGCTCTCTGACCAGAATGTCACTGTCAGGAAACGAGGAAGATGTCACGGCGGTTGAGCAGGGAGAGGTAAGTATTTCAACTTTGCAAGTGCTGTGATCCTGAGCAAGCAGGGGGGCCCACTCGTTGGCGATGGCAATGGCACAGTGCCCCTCATAGCACGGCGGTGTGTCGGACGGCGGGTGGACCCTCCCCCTCCCACCAGCAGAGACACTTTGGCGTACTATGAGGGGCCCTGTGCCAGAGCCCATGAGTATGCCCCCCCACTTGCTCAGGGAACCTGCACTTTCATCTGCACCTTCCTCTTTGTCACCGTGTAAGGTGGTATAGTATGCGGGAAGCGGAACCTGAGTTTCATCAGGGTTAGATTCTGACTGTGTAGAGTGTGAGGGGAATGTAGTGGTCTGGGTAAATGTACCAGCAGAATCATCTAGCAGTGGCTGGGCATCAGTGCACTTGTGGCACCCCCAGGAGTACGGTCGCCACAGTGGCATTACCTTCCTCCTAGGGAGTGTGATGTCATGCTTGGGAACAACAAAGGATCTCTCTAGCAGTTAAACCAACACACAACACAGTTCCCACTCCAGGCCAGCAGGGAGAGCCCTGAACCTGACTGCTGAGGAGCTGCTCTCTGTGGTCGGGAGGAGGGAAGTTAGGGCAGTCTGTGAAGGGAAGGGGAAGTGTGTGGACATGAGAAGGGGAGCTGGATGATGAGCAGAGTTAAGGCTCACTCCTAGCTGGAGCGCATGGTCCGGGTTCCGGTCTCCAAGTTTGTAGGGACACTGACGGTCCTGCAGCAGAAACCGGAGGAAGTAGCAGCTGTAAATGCTATGTTCCCAAGTAAGGCTCGGAGGTCCCAGCAGCGATGTGTGTGAGCTAGAAGGAAAAGGCTACGGCTGCCTGCCATATGAGAAAGTTCCAAAAGAGAGTCAACAGGGGGAGCTTCAGTGAACTCAGTACAGCAAGTACCTCAGATAAGCGCTAAAACGGAGGCCACACTACCTATCTGTAGAGAGAGAATTCCTAATTTGCTTCCGGGCTGACCAACTCCTTCTCCATCTGTACTCTGGGACCTGGACAGCACTTACCAAGTACAGGTAAAGAAACTGCACGACTGTGTCTGTCATCTTTCTCCTGCACCTGGCGCACGGCTCTGCTACATCCTGCACTGCACAGCATCTACCAACTTTCATCTGCCCTGCGACTACGGCCCTACCTGTGCAGGGCTTCTACATCTTAGCTGCACCACAACATCTGTCTCAGAGAAGCGACACTGCAGCGCTGGTCAATCTGATCAGAAACCACAGGTGGCATCACGTATCATTCACCTATAAACGTTATTCACCCCTTTGCATGGATGTCCAGGGCCACGGACCGGGTCACCACCACCGTGACACAACCCTCTGAGACACCGGCCCGGTACCAATTAACCCCACTGCCCTGGCTGGTGACCCACACTCCATGTCAGATTCATCTTGGACTGGAGAATTCACGATTTGACTTGATAACCCAGGCAGGTATGTGAGAAAGAGCAACATGGACTAATGTGGAGTGTGGCCTGCTGCATCATTCACTTTTGGTGGGGGTGAAGGACACAAGGAAATGGGTTCTTCCTGACCAGGAGCCAGGACTTGACGACTCAGTGCTTGCATTTTTTGAAACTTCAGAAGAGGAGGGCATATTAGCTGGAGTCTGTTTCGGCAATGTATGCCAAAACCAGTTCCTGATGCTCCGGCTTTAAAAGCAGTTAACCTACTCCCAGAAAAGGTAGC
This sequence comes from Dendrobates tinctorius, assembly GCF_039654945.1. Lineage (NCBI taxonomy): Eukaryota > Metazoa > Chordata > Amphibia > Anura > Dendrobatidae > Dendrobates > Dendrobates tinctorius. The sequence continues at coordinate 50,568,004 of NW_027361698.1, forward strand.
CTTCCAGGCGTTCCGGAGCCAGACCATGATGCAGGCTCAACACCTCCTGCCTTAGCTGCTATTGTGCTTTTGCCACTACCAGCAGATGCACCACCACCATCAGTACCAGCTGGCCCCCCCACGCCCACATCCACGGCCTCTTCCACCATACTTCCAAATTTTGGACAAAATTTACCCAAAATAACATCAGATATATGGTACTGTATCAGAAGTGTACAGCTGTTTACAGTCAAAGGATAATTGTAAATCTCCGTATATATTTCATGAGTCACACAGAGACGCTCACAGGCTCAGTATGGATTAGACAAGAATATAAAAAGTAGAAAAAGGGTACAGTATCATCAGATAGCAGGTATATATAGTATAGTTTAAATATTCTAAATCTCCGTATATATTTCAGGAGGCAGACACAGACGCTCTCAGGCTCAGTATGGATTACAACACAATATAAAAAGCCATAAAATGGTAATGGATCTGAAGCGTACAGCAGTATACAGTGTAGGGGTCATTATCAAGCTCAGTAATTATTTCCAGAGTCAGAAACAGACTCTCACTTGATCAGTTTGGATTAGACCAGAATATAAAAAGCAGTAAATGGGTAATGTATCACAAGCGTAGAGCTGTATACATTGTTGGGGTAATTTTTAAATCTACATATAAATTGCAGGAGTAACCCACAGACTCTCACACGCTCAGGATGGATCACACCACAATATAAAAAGAAGATCCGCAAGAAATAATCACACATGTGGGCCAATGTTCCAAGTGTCAATGATACACTTAGAGTGGTGGGTGGAGGAGGACTTTCTGGCAGAAAGGGTACAGTATCACCAGATACCAGGTATATATAGCATAGTTTAAACATTAAAAATGTACATCTATATATCAGGAGTAGTGTTGAGCCACCCTGCTAATGATCGAGTTTGGTTCGGTTCGTCGAACAGGAGGCAAGTTCATTGAATGTTCGTCGAACGTTCGACGAACACCGTCGAACCCCATTGAAAACAATGGCAGGCAAACAAACACATACAAACACATAGAAAACCCATTCAAAACACCTTAAAAGGAGTCCCAAAGCAGACAAAATGCTCAGAAGACACAAATAACATATGGAAAAGGGCAACTACATATAGAAAAGAGGTGGAGGAGTAAAAGGAGGAGGATGAGACACAGATATAGGCATGTCATGCCCTTATAAAGTCAAGAAAGGCTGGAATAAAAATCTAAAATAAAAAAATTCTAAAATTCTAAAATCGAAGACAATCATATACCGCCTGACTTCCCACCATAAATTATGCCAACTGCCGATCGGGCGGCATTATTCCCACGACCCTCCGAACAGCGTCCATGAAGGCAAAGTAAAAAAATTGTAGAAAAGAACGGCACTCACCGGGTAGTGTAGTCAAGGCTTTATTATCAAAGCATGTCAGCGGGAGAACGGGTGCAAAAAGGAAATAGCAACGACGATCGTTTCGTGCTGCAAAGGCGCTTCCAAGATTACATGTAACCTGTGGAAGCGCCTTTGCAGCGCGAAACGATCATAGCTGCTATCTCCTTTTTGCACCCGTTCTCCCGCTGACATGCTTTTATAATAAAGCCTTGACTACACTACCCGGTGAGTGCCGCTCTTTTCTACTATTTTTTTTTGCTATGCGGATTAGCTTATTTTCCATGAATGTGCACCTAAGGGTAAAACAGTTGTATTGCCTGCTGCGTCTCTTTTATACACGTATGATGGTTCGGATGTGTGGACTATTGTGATGGTGCTCGCCTTCTATTTCTGGACTTTGCATCCATGAAGGCAAAGTGTTTTGCTTCCGGGGGCAGTATGGTTGCAAAGCTGAACCTTAAAGGAATGTCCAGAAGGGCACCACCAGGAGTGGAGCCTGCAGCTTAAGTGGACTCCACACGGGCAACCTCAACCATGCCAGCCACGGGAAGGATGGACAGATTGCAAGCTTTCTCGATTCTGTGGGTGGTGGTGCATGGCCGTTTTTAGTTGTGCGACTGATTTGGCAGCTTAATTCTGTTAACGAATGAGACTCCGGCATGCCCCAGCAGTCCGCGTCCAGCTTACTAGAGGGAAACCCGAGGCTATGGCACGCGAGATCGGGCAATAACAGGTCTGTCATGCCCTTACATGTCCGGGGCTACAGGCACGCTACACTGAAAGGACCAGCGTGTGTCGCTTACAGGTTCGGATAACCCGCTGAACCCCATTAGTGATGGGGATCTAAGATTCCAATTCTTCCCCGCGAACAAGGATTTCCCAGTAAGTGCAGGTCAACTGGAATTCCAGAATTAGGCCTAACTGGCATTCCAGAAAGAATGTGAAAAAATTAAGTGTCCAAACCACAGGTGCTGTAGCTTGCTTAACAGCTGGGCTCCTCTGCTGAGTAGCACATAGTTGTTACATAAACAGGCAGCATAGCTTGTTTCACGGGTGGGCAACTTTGCTGGGTAGCAGACAGTGCTTACATAAACAGGCGGCATAGCTAGGTTCACGGGTGGGCTACTCTGCTCAGTAGCAGACAGCGCTACAAGGCCCAAAAGGATTTTCTGGACAAGATGCAGTAAAAAATTATGAGAAACACATACGGTGTAGCTCCTTGACAGGTGTACTACACCGCTGGCTACCAGACACCACTACTATGCCATGAAACTGTCTATTAACATTGAAAACGATTATTAATGTGAAAATAAAGTTACGCTTTTGGCGAACGAACCGTTCTTGAACGGAACCTCAAACAGCCGAATTTTAAGCAAAGTGTTCGAGTTCAACGAACGGCTCGAACACCGCCCAAAGCAGCTCGAATTTGAACTTGGCGAACAATTCGACTTGAACACTGCTCACCTCTAATCAGGAGGCAGACTCAGACGGTCTCAGGTCCAGTATGGATTCGACAAGATTGTAGAAAGTTGAGAAAGGGTACAGTATCACCGGATACCAGGTATATATAGCATAGTTTACACATTAAAAATCTACGTCTATATATCAGGAGGCAGACTCAGACAGTCTCAGGCCCAGTATGGATTCGACAAGATTGTAAAAAGTAGAGAAAGGGTACAGTATCACCAGTAACAGGTATATATAGCATAGTTTAAACATTAAAAATCTCTGTGTATATTTCCGGAGTCTGACAAAGCAAAGACACTCACAGCCTCAGTATGGATTAGACAGGAATCTAAAAAGTAGAAAAAGGGTAATGTATTCAAAGCATACACCAGTGTACACTGTTGGGGTATTTTTAAATCTTCATATATATTTCAGTCTCAGTAAGACAGTCCAGACTCTCCGCAAGAGGAAACGAGATGGATAAAAGTACAGACGCATAGTCGAGTGATTGCAGAAATTTTGGAATTACTAATCACGGGGAAAACTCCCGGGAGAATTCTCAGAGGCGATGCTGACCCTCAATTACTTTGTCTGTGGAGACAGCGAAAACAGTTCTTTGTGAAGAAAGGGTTGCTGTATCGCAGTACTGTGGATCCCATCACCGTTACTCATCTCCATCAAATTGTGATCACAGGGAGAGATGTAGACATGGTCCTCACTGCCTATCATGATCTGTCAGGTAACTTTGGAGTGCAAAAGACAGAAGCCACAGGCCGTAGGTGATTGCATTGGATTGGCATGAGAGGACACATTTAAAAATGTGGGCAGAAATGTCACACATCTGTGAGTAGGAAAATTGTGAAAGCTGATGATAAACCACCACTGCATCTCATTGTGAGTCAACGTCCATAACAAATGGAAGCTATCAATCATCTGAAGATAGAGCCCAGCAGGACAGGGCATACTGTAGCTACATCTTAACCATCATCTATCAGTTCACCAAATTTGTAGTGGCAGTCCCAGTGAAGGATTTAACAGCCCAGACTACACAGCGGTGGAGCAGGGAGAGGTAAGTATTGCAAGTGCTGGGGTCCTGAGCAAGCAGGGGGGGCCCACTCGTGGGCGGCGGTACTATCATGATCCGAAGTGGATCTGACAGTTTAAATGCACAAAGCAACTTTTTTTTCCTTGGGCTGTGTGCCAAAGTGTGCGTTTACCCCCGGTGGCCATTAGGATTATTGCACGGTGGTGGTGTTTGTTCTACGCTTGCCCCGGTGGTGGTGAGCAGCATCGCACTTTGGTTACCTTAGTTTGTGCACTTAATTATGTAACAGGTGTGGTAGCTTTATAAGAGAGTATCAGGTGTGGAAATCACTGTTGGTGATAGGTCTTAAGTTACAAGCAAGCCTGGGTGAAGGATGGAGCTGAAGGAGAGTCACAGGCAGCTCAGTCAGAGTCCTCGAGTAGCAGCTATGGTGTCTGGAAGGAGTGCTGGCATGGATTGGTGGAGTTCAACTATGGTGTCTGCAAGAAGGGCTGGCATGGCGTGGTGGAGTTGCAGTTATTGTGTCGGCGGGAAATGCTTGCATGGCTTGGTGGAGTGGCGACTATGGTGTAGAGTTGCACTCAGCATGCTGGACTTGGTTGCTGAAAGCTGGACTCAAGCATAGTGGACTTTTTGGCAGAAAAGTTGGACTCAAGCATGCTGGACTTTTTGGCAGAAGCCGGACTCATTTTCGGGACTCTGTTTCTGGACAGCTGCACATAGGTGGTGGACTCTGTTTGCTCCAAGGCTGCACTATGGTGATGGATCCGGTTGGAGGAAAAGATGCACGCAGGTGTGGCTCTGTTGCTGGGAGCATAAGCAGCAGAGCAAAGCTAAGTGGTGTTCCCCTGTATTGTCATTTTTTGTTATGTGTGTTTAGTGCAGTGGTGGGATTAGTTTCCGCACCGACCAATTCCCTAGTTAGGGTTTAGGTGCAGGGCGAGTCAGAGTTTTGAGGTTCCTGATCATCGCCCGGTGCGGAACCGGCCTAGGGAACGCTAGGAGTGTAGAGACATTGACTCAGGGGAGTGCTGGAGGTCTCCACTTCCCCGTTTCCCTATCGCAGGGCCACCATTGTTATTGTAACCCAGGTATTCCCTATTCCCCCTGTCTTATTGTATGAGTTACCGGCCTGCTGGCCGTGTCACTCAGGATGGCGCACGTGACAGGTACTGGCACAGGCCCCCTCATAGTATGCCGGTGTGTCTGACGGCGGTTGTGCACCCCCACCATCAGAGACATTTGATTGTACTATGAGGGACCCTGTGCCAGTGCCGTCGCCCAAGAGTGGGCCCACCCACCTGTCCAGGACAACGGCAATCGCATGGGTGCATGCGCCAGTTGGTGACCATGGCCCTGTGGGGGAGGCAGCCCAGTTAGGGAGGTTGAAAAAATGGCTTATGATGATGTTGGACATTCAGCAGCTGCAAATGGAGGAATTAGAGAAGTCCGAGGAAGAGGAGGACAAAAGCGAGCCATTTTTCTGGCAACCTATGTGTCATCAGGGGAAGAAGGGACAAAATCCTTTGAAACCCATGCATGGTTCATTTTAATGAAGGTTAGATCATCAACATTTTGGGTCAACAGACGGGTCCTTTTTTCTGTCAGGATTGATCCAGCAGCACTGAAGACTTTCGGATAGCACACTAGCAGCAGGGCAAGAGAGCTCCTGTAAGGCATATTGTGCCAATTCATGCCAGGTGTCCAGTTTACAGGCCCAATAGTCAAAGGGGAATGACCTGTGAGGGAGAACATCGATATGGGAGGAGAAGTAGTTTGAAACCATAGTTGACAACTGCTGTCTCCTTTCACTTTCAATCGATGCAGCATTTCGTGTGAGCGGTACTTGAAAAATCAGTCCACAACATGGTCATGAAACCCCTGTCTCCAACGCCACTTCGGATGTATGCACCACGGACACCTCTTCCATTGTGCCCACTACGGCTTGTGTGAAAACCATCACCGCTGCTGTGTGCTGGGAATGCCTCAAACAAGCGGTTTACCAGAGTTGCTTGCTTGTTAGCCAATATTAGCTCTAAGTTCTCCTGTGGCATGATGTTTTGGAATTTGCCTTTATAGCGTGGATCCAGGATGCTGGCCAACCAGTAGTCGTCATCGTTAATCATTTTGGCAATGCAGGAGTCCCTTTTTAGGATCTGCAAGGCATAATAACACATGTGGGCCAATGTTCCAGGTGTCAATGATGCACTGTGAATGCTGGGTGGAGGAGCACTTTCTGGCAAATCCACATCCCTCCAGTCACGCACAAACCCTGCACCTGACCTTGCCACGCCAACATTTTCTCTTGCCCCCTGAGAAGCATCCTCCTCCCCTAAATAATCATCCTCATTCTCCTCCTCCTTCTCTTCCTCTTCTTCCTCCACCTCATCCAGGATAGCTCCCTGAGCAGACAATGGCTGACTGTCATCAAGGCTTCCCTCCTCTTCTTCCTCTTCCTCCTCGGCTGCAGACGCCTGCTCCTTAATGTGCATCAAAATTTGCATGAGCAGACGCGTAAGTGGGATGCTCATGCTTATGATGGCATCGTCTGCACTTACCAGCAGTGTGCATTCTTCAAAACACTGAAGGACTTTACAGAGGTCTTTCAGCTTCGACCACTGCACACCTGACAACTCCATGTCTGCCCTCAAACTGCCTGCCCGTGTATCCTCCCACAAATGCATTACAGCCTGCCTCTGTTCACACAGCCTCTCAACCATGTGCAGGGTGGAGTTCCACCTTGTTGCAACTTCGATAATTAGGCGGTGCTTGGGAAGGTGGAGCAATCGCTGCAGCTACTGCATACGACTGGAGTGTACGGGCGACTGGCCGATGTGCGAGCACAGTCTTCACACCTTATGGAGCAGGGCTGCTAACTCCAGATAATTATTGAGGAAGCACTGCACCTCCAGGTTCAAGGTGTGAGCCAGGCAAGGTATGTGTGTGAGTTTTGAAAGGGCTATGCTGCCACAAAATTCCAGCCGTTATCACTAACTACCTTGCCTGCCTCAAGATGTAGACTGCCCAGCCATGACTCAGTTTGTCGCTGCAAGTAGTCGGCCAGTACCTTCGCGGTGTGTCTTTTGTTTCCAAAACACATCATCTTCAACACAGCCTGCTGACGCTTACCACTAGCTGTTCGATAGTGGGACACCTCGTGTGCAACACTGGCAGCTGCGGATGGAGTGCTTGTGCGACTGCGCTCTGTGGATGAGCTTTCGCTTCTGGAGGAGGAGGAGGGTCGAACGCCTACAGCCAACTGTTTCCAATACCATGGGCTAGGCAGCACTGTCCCACCGCCGCTGTCCCCTGTGGACCCTGCATCCACCACATTAACCCAGTGTGCAGTGATGGACACGTAACAGCCCTGGCCATGCCTACTGGACCATGCATCTGTTGTGAGGTGCACCTTTCCACTCACTGATTGCTTGAGTGCATGGCCAATGCAGTCTTTCACATGCAGGTGGAGGGCTGGGATAGGTTTGCGAGAAAAGAAATGCTGACTGGGTAGTTCATAGCGTCGTACTGTGTAGGCCATGAGCTCATGGAAAGCTTTGCTTTCAACCAACCGGTAGGGCATCATCTCTAACGAGATTAGTTTGGCAATGTGGGTGTTCAAACATAGTGTACGCGGATGAGAGGATGAGAACTTTCTTGTCCTACTCAGAGTCTCTGGTAGGGTGAGCTGGACTTGAGAGCTGCATATGGTGGAACTAGCGGTGGACATGGTGGACTGAGAGAGGGTTGGTGATGGTGATGGTGTTGGTGGTCTTGCGGATGGTCTAGATTCAGTCTTTCGTAGCAATAACATTGTGATTCCCTGACTGCTTTGGCCTTGCGACAACACCTCAACATTTCCTGCTGGTGGTGTGCTACCCTGTGGGTTTACAGCGGGGGAAGCGATGTAGCATTGCTGACTACCTTCATTCGGAGCAGGTGCGCGTGTGGTACATGAGGTCTGGTAGCCCGTCCACGCTTGCAAATGCATGGTGGTTAAATGTCTAAGCATGCAACTGCTATTCAAATTTCTCAGATTTTTCCCTCAGCTAAAGGTCTTTATGCACTTCTTACAGATAACCTTTGCCTGATCATTAGGATTTTGTTCAAAAAAGTGCCACACTGCACTCTTCCTACTATGGAAGACATTTTGAGGCCTTGCACGCTGTGCTAGCTTGACCGTCTGGCCAAGCTGTCCTGCAACTCTTTTGGTTTTTGTAACCTGTTTTTGGACTGCTACGGGCCTGCCAGATAATAGCTGTTGCAATGTCGATGCCTGCTGCGGATCCTTCTCCTCCTCTTCTGAGCTATTGGCAGTGGCACCCTCTTCCCCCAATGGATGCCAATCTGGGTCAACAACTGGGTCATCCATCACCTCCTCTTCAATTTCATGTGCACCTTCCTCTGTGTCACCGTGTAAGGAGGTATAGTATGCGGGAAGGGGCACCTGAGTTTCATCAGGGTCAGATTCTGGCTCAGTACACTGCGAGGACAATGTAGTGCTCTGAGTGAATGTACCAGCAGAAAAATCTAGCAGTGGCTGTGCATCAGTGCACTCCATGTCAGAATTATCTTGGACTGGGGAATTCACGATTTGACTTGATAACCCAGGCATGGTATGTGAAAAGAGCTCCATGGAGTAATCTGTAGTGTGGCCTGCCACATCCTTCACTTTTGGTAGGGTGAAGGACACAAGGAGAGGTGTTGTTCCTGACCAGGATCCTCCACTGATGACTCAGTGCTTTTATTTTTTGAAACTTCAGAAGAGGATGCGATAGAGCTGGATGCTGTGTCAGCAATGTAAGCCAAAACTTGCTCCTGAAGCTCTGGCTTTAAATGCGGTTTACCTACTCCCAGAAAAAGGAGCCTTCAAGGCCTTGTGGAGCCAGACGATGACCCAGGCTCAACACCTCCTGCCTTAGGTGCTATTGTGCTTTTGCCACTACCAGCACATGCACCACCACCACCATCAGTACCAGCTGGCAACCCCCGCTCACTTCCACAGCCTCTTCCACCAGACGTCCTCATTTTTGGGAAATGTACCCAAAATACCACCAGCTATATGGTACTGTAAAACAAGGTACAAGGTGTATATAGTATTGGGCAGAATTTGAATCTCCCTAGAGATTTTAGGAGGCTGAACTATTATCTCAGGCCCACTATAGATTACACCTCAATTTAACAGGCTGAAATTGGCTGGTGTATGACAAGGTACAAGGTGTACAGTATATAGTATTGGGGAGAATTTGAATCTCCCTAGAGATTTTAGGAAGCTGAACTATTATCTCAGGCCCACTATAGATTACACCTCAATTTAACAGGCTGAAATAGGCTGGTGTATGACAAGGTACAAGGTGTATATAGTATTGGGGAAAATTTGAATCTCCCTAGAGATTTTAGGAGGCTGAACTATTATCTCCGGCCCACTATAGATTACACCTCAATTTAACAGGCTGAAATTGGCTGGTGTATGACAAGGTAAAAGGTGTATATAGTATTGGGGAGAATTTGAATCTCCCTAGAGATTTTAGGGGGCTGAACTATTATCTCAGGCCCACTATAGATTACACCTCAATTTTACAGGCTGAAATTGGCTGGTGTATGACAAGGTACAAGGTGTATATAGTATTGGGGAGAATTTTAATCTCCCTAGAGATTTTGGTAGGCTGAACTATTATCTCAGGCCCACTATAGATTACACCTCAATTTAACAGGCTGAAATTGGCTGGTGTATGACAAGGTACAAGGTGTATATAGTATTGGGGAGAATTTTAATCTCCCTAGAGATTTTGGTAGGCTGAACTATTATCTCAGGCCCACTATAGATTACACCTCAATTTAACAGGCTGAAATTGGCTGGTGTATGACAAGGCACAAGGTGTATATAGTATTGGGGAGAATTTTAATCTCCCTAGAGATTTTAGGAGGCTGAACTATTATCTCAGGCCCACTATAGATTACACCTCAATTTAACAGGCTGAAACTGGCTGGTGTATGACAAGGTACAAGGTGTATATAGTATTGGGGAGAATTTTAATCTCCCTAGAGATTTTGGTAGGCTGAACTATTATCTCAGGCCCACTATAGATTACACCTCAATATAACAGGCTGAAATTGGCTGGTGTATGACAAGGCACAAGGTGTATATAGTATTGGGGAGAATTTTAATCTCCCTAGAGATTTTAGGAGGCTGAACTATTATCTCAGGCCCACTATAGATTACACCTCAATTTAACAGGCTGAATTTGGCTGGTGTATTGCAAGGTACAAGGTGTATATAGTATTGGGGAGAATTTGAATCTCCCTAGAGATTTTAGTAGGCTGAACTATTATCTCAGGCCCACTACAGATTACACCTCAATGTAACAGGCTGATATTGGCTGGTGTATGACAAGGTTCAAGGTGCATATAGTATTGGGGGGAATTTAAATCTCCCTAGAGATTTTCGGAGGCTGACAATGATGCTCTCAGTCCAAGTATGGCAGCAGGCAGCCTAATAAGTAGGACTGCTGCACACAAAAGGGTGGAAAAATGAACGCTTGGTAACTTTGCAGAAAAGAGGAAGAAAAGTATTTTTGCCTATTTAAAAAAGCAGTTTGCACAGCAGTGTGCAAACAGCAATGCAGCTATCAGGGAGCCTTATAAGGCAGCCTAATAACCAACAGAGCTGATGCACAAAAATATATCCTCCCCTGTCACTGCACACAAACTGTTGCGTTGTACAGTGAAAATCTCTACCAGCAGAATCAGTTTTTTCTTCTTCTTCCCTGCCTAACGCTCTCCCTTATTCAGAATCAGCAGCAGCAACCTCTCCCTATGCTAAGATCAGCAGAATTAAGATGGCGGTCGGCGTGCACGCCCTTTTATAGCCCCCGTGATGCCACACAAAGCAAGCCAATCATTTGCATGCTCAAAGATGGTGGTGACTAGAGTTGAGCGACTTTTGCTTTTTTAGGGTCGCGTTTCGTTTCGTGAAACCCGACTTTTCCAAAAGTCGGGTCGAGCAAGATCGTCCGATTATAGGGAAAAGTTGGGGTCGTCCCGAAACACGAAACCCAATGTAAGTCAATGGGGAATAAAAGTCGGCAGTGAGAGGAGGACAGGAAACACACCTACAGTGCCCATTTGAATGCCAAAAGCATCAATTCTTCTTACTTAAGCTTGTCAACCTTAATTAACTTCATAATACAAGTTACGCACTGAAAAATGGGGGTTATTTGGCTAAATTTGTTGGGGGGGAGGGCTGACTGCAGGTTTTCATGTGCCCTGGGCGAAAGAGCGCCCCTTTAACACATACCACAACTCATCATGCTCCGATACGGCAGAGAAATAGCGGTATAGTACAATGAAAAATACCTCACTTTTTACATCTCATGACGAGGCCCATCTATTTCTCCATACAAAATCATTGGTCCCATATAATGTTTGAAACAGTATATGATGAGCTCCACATAATGCTACAGTATATGTTGGTCCCCATGGATGAAGCTCCACTGTCTTATGGGCCCAAATAATGCTCCAAACATAATGGGCCCCATTTCTAATGCTCTAGTGTATAATGAGCCCTGTAAATGCTGCTCCAGTGTCTGATGTCCACCTTTGGAATGTTCCAGTGTATGGTGGGCCCCATCTATCATTCTCCAGAGTATAGTGCTCCCCAAAAATTGCTGTCCCAACATAGAAAACAATCAAATAAGTCTCCTCGCTAGGGAATCCCTGTACTTGTCTGGACAGGTGCTGTAGCTTGCTTAACAGCTCGCCAGCCGTTCTCACGCCCAGTATGGATTGCACGTGATTGCACAAAGGTTAGAAAGGGTACCGTATCCCTGGATAACATGTATGGATAGCGTACACATTCAAAATATATGTCTATACAGCATGAGGCAGGCTCAGACGGTGTTAGGCCCAGTATGGTTTGCACGTCATTGCACAAAGGTTAGAAGGGGTACCGTATCCCCGGATAACATGTATGGATAGCGTACACATTCAAAATGTATGTCTATACAGCATGAGGCAGGCTCAGACGGTGTTAGGCCCAGTATGGATTGCACGTCATTGCACAAAGGTTAGAAGGGGTACCGTATCCCCGGATAACATGTATGGATAGCGTACACATTCAAAATATATGTCTATACAGCATGAGGCAGGCTCAGACGGTGTTAGGCCCAGTATGGATTGCACGTCATTGCACAAAGGTTAGAAAGGGTACCGTATCCCTGGATAACATGTATGGATAGCGTACACATTCAAAATATATGTCTATACAGCATGAGGCAGGCTCAGACGGTGTTAAGCCCAGTATGGATTGCACGTCATTGCACAAAGGTTAGAAGGGGTACCGTATCCCCGGATAACATGTATGGATAGCGTACACATTCAAAATATATGTCTATACAGCATGAGGCAGGCTCAGACGGTGTTAGGCCCAGTATGGATTGCACGTCATTGCACAAAGGTTAGAAGGGGTACCGTATCCCCGGATAACATGTATGGATAGCGTACACATTCAAAATATATGTCTATACAGCATGAGGCAGGCTCAGACGGTGTTAGGCCCAGTATGGATTGCACGTCATTGCACAAAGGTTAGAAAGGGTACCGTATCCCCGGATAACATGTATGGAAAGGTTAGAAGGGGTACTGTATCCCCGGATAACATGTATGGATAGCGTACACATTCAAAATATATGTCTATACAGCATGAGGCAGGCTCAGACGGTGTTAGGCCCAGTATGGATTGCACGTCATTGCACAAAGGTTAGAAGGGGTACCGTATCCCCAGATAACATGTATGGATAGCGTACACATTCAAAATATATGTCTATACAGCATGAGGCAGGCTCAGACGGTGTTAGGCCCAGTATGGATTGCACGTGATTGCACAAAGGTTAGAAAGGGTACCGTATCCCTGGATAACATGTATGGATAGCGTACACATTCAAAATATATGTCTATACAGCATGAGGCAGGCTTAGGCGGTGTTAGGCCCAGTATGGATTGCACGTCATTGCACAAAGGTTAGAAAAGGTACCGTATCCCTGGATAACATGTATGGATAGCGTACACATTCAAAATATATGTCTATACAGCATGAGGCAGGCTCAGACGGTGTTAGGCCCAGTATGGATTGCACGTCATTGCACAAAGGTTAGAAGGGGTACCGTATCCCCGGATAACATGTATGGATAGCGTACACATTCAAAATATATGTCTATACAGCATGAGGCAGGCTCAGACGGTGTTAGGCCCAGTATGGATTGCACGTCATTGCACAAAGTTTAGAAGGGGTAACGTATCCCCGGATAACATGTATGGATAGCGTACACATTCAAAATATATGTCTATACATCAGGAGGCAGGCTCAGACGGTGTCAGGCACAGTATGGATTTGACGGCCCAGATTACACAGCGGAGGAGCAGGGAGAGGTAAAGATTGCAAATGCTGGGGCCCTGGCCAAGCAAGGGGGGCCCACTCGTGGGCGTCGGTACTGGCACTGGGCCCCTCATAGTACAGCGGTGTGTCTGACGGCGGGTGTGCACCACCACCGTCAGAGACACTTGATTGCACTATGAGGGACCCTGTGCCAGTGCCCGCGCCCAAGAGTCGGCCTACCCACCTGTCCAGGGCAACGGCACTCGCACAGTGTCGTGCGCTAGGTGGTGACCCCGGCCATGGGGGGGGAGGCAGCACAGTTAGGGAGTTTTAGAAAGTGGCATATGTTGATGTTGGACATTCAACTGAAGCAAAAGGCGAAATAGGTGAAGTACCAGGAAGAGGTGGACCAAAGCAAGCCATTTTTCTGTCACCCTATGTGTCATCAGGTGAAGGTGGGACAAAATCCTTGGAAACCCATGCGTGGTTCATTTTAATGAAGGTTAGATCATCCACATTTTGGGTTGACAGACGGGTCCTTTTTTCTGTCAGGATTGATCCAGCTACACTGAAGACTCTTTCCGATAGCACACTTGCAGCTGGGCAAGCGAGCTCCTGTAAGGCATATTGGGCCAATTCAGGCCAGGTGTCCAGTTTAGCGGCCCAATAGTCAAAGGGGAATGACCTGTGTGGGAGAACATCGATATGGGAGGAAAAGTAGTTTGTAACCATAGTTGACAACTGCTGTCTCCTGTCACTTTCCATCGATGCAGTATTACCAGTTGTGTGAGCGGTATTTGAAAAATCAGTCCACAACATTGTCATGAAACCCCTGTCTCCAACGCCACTTCTGCTGTGTGCACCACGAACACCTCTGCCAAGCTGCCCCCGGCCCGTACGGCTCGTGTGAGAACCATCACCGCTGCTGTGTGCTGGGAATGCCTCAAGCAACCGATTTACCAGAGTTGCTTGTTTATTAGCCAATATTAGGTCAAGGTTCTCCTGTGGCATGATGTTTTGTAATTTGCCTTTATAGCGTGGATCCAGGATGCTGACCAACCAGTAGTCATCATCGTTCATCATTTTGGCAATGCGGGGGTCCCTTTTTAGGATCCGCAAGGCATAATCTGACATGTGGGCCAATGTTCCCGGTGTCAATGATGCACTGCGAGTGCTGGGTGGAGGAGCACTTTCTGGCAAATCCACATCCCTCCAGTCACGCACAAACCCTGTACCAGACCTTGCCACGCCAACATTTTCACTTGCCCCACGAGATGCATCCTCCTCCCCTAAGTAATCATCCCCATCATCATCCTCCTCCTCCTCTTCTTCCTCCACCTCGTCCAGGAGAGGTCCCTGAGCAGACAATGGCTGAATGTCATCAAGGATTCCCTCCTCCTCTTCCTCCTCATCAACATTGGCTGCAGACGCCTGCTCCTTAAGGTGCGTCAAAGTTTGCATGAGCAGACACATAAGTGGGATGCTCATGCTTAGGATGGCGTCGTCTGCGCTTACCAGCCGTGTGCATTCCTCAAAACACTGAAGGACTTTACAAAGGTCTTTCAGCTTCGACCACTGCACGCCTGTCAACTCCATGTCTGCTCTCAAAGTGTCTGGCCGTGTATCCTCCCACAAATGCATTATGGCCTGCCTCTGCTCGCACAGCCTCTCCATCATGTTCAGGGTGGAGTTCCACCTTGTTGCAATGTCGATAATGAGGCGGTGGTTGGGAAGGTGGAGCAATCGCTGCAGCTTCTGCATACGAACGGAGTGTACAGGCGACCGGCGGATGTGCGCGCACAGTCTTCGCACCTTCTGGAGCAGGGCTGTTAACTCCGGATAATTTTTGAGGAAGCACTGCACCACCAGGTTCAAGGTGTGAGCCAAGCAAGGTATGTGGCTGAGTTTTGAAAGGGCTATGGCTGCCACAAAATTACGGCCGTTATCACTAACTACCTTGCCTGCCTCAAGATGTACACTGCCCAGCCATGACTCAGTTTGTCGCTTCAAGTACTCGGCCAGCACCTCGGCGGTGTGTCTGTCGCCCAAACACATCATCTGCAACACAGCCTGCTGACGCTTTCCACTAGCTGCTCGATAGGGGGACACATCGTGTGCAACAGTGGCAGCTGCAGATGGAGTGCTCGTACGACTGCGCTCTGTGGACGAGCTGTCGCTTCTGGAGGAGGAGGAGGAGGGTCGAACGCCTACAGCCAACTGTTTCCTAGACCGTGGGCTAGGCAGCACTGTCCCACCACCGCTGTCCCCTGTGGACCCTGCATCCACCACATTAACCCAGTGCACAGTGATGGACACGTAACGGCCCTGGCCATGCCGACTGGACCATGCATCAGTTGTGAGGTGCACCTTTCCGCTCACTGACTGCTTGAGTGCATGGACAATGCGGTCTTTCACATGATGGTAGAGGGCTGGGATGGCTTTGCGAGAGAAGAAGTGGCGACTGGGTAGGTCATAGCGTGGTACTGCATAGGCCATGAGTTCGCGGAAAGCTGTGCTTTCCACCAACCGAAAGGGCATCATCTCAAACGAGATTAGTTTGGCAATGTGGGCATTCAAACCCAGTGGATGAGAGACTGAGTACTTTCTTGACCTACTTATAGTGTCTGGGAGGGTGAGCTGGACTTGAGAGCTGCATATGGTGGAAGTAGCGGTGGACAGGGCGGACTGAGAGAGGGTTGATGATGGTGATGGAGTTGGTGTTCTTTCTGATGGCCTAGAATCAGTCTTTCATTGATATAACAGTGGGATTCCCTGACTGCTGTGGCCTTGCAACGACACCTCAACATTTGCTGCTGTGCTAACCGGTGTGCTTACAGTGGGGGAAACAATGTAGCGTTGCTGACTACCTTCGTTGTGATCAGTTGCACATGTGGCACTTGAGGTTTGGTGTTGTGTCCATGCTTGCAAGTGCATGCTGGTTAAATGTCTAAGCATGCAACTGGTATTCAAATTTTTCAGATTTTTCCCTCAGCTAAAGGTCTTTGCGCACTTCTTACAGATAACCTTGGCCTGATCATGAGGATTTTGTTAAAAAAACTGCCACACTGCACTCTTCCTACTTTGGCAGACATTTTGCGGCCTAGCACGCTGTGATCTTTTGACCCTCTGGACAAGCTGTCCAGCAACTCTTTTGATGTTTGGAACCTGTCTTTGGAGTGCTCCGGGCCTGCCAGATAACAGCTGTTGCGATGTCGATGTCTGCTGTGGATGCTCCTCATCTGAGCTATTGGAAGCAGCACCCTCTTCCCCCAATGGATGCCAATCTGGGTCAACAACTGGGTCATCCATCACCTCCTCTTCTATGTCATGTGCACCTTTCTCTGTGTCACCGTGTATGGTGGTATAGTGTGCGGGAAGGGGCACCTGAGTCTCATCAGGGTCAAAATCTGGCTCTGTACACTGCGAGGACAATGTAGTGCTCTGAGTGAATGTACCAGCAGAATCATCCATCAGCGGCTGTGCATCAGTGCACTCCATGTCAGATTCATCTTGGCCTGGGTAATTCACCATTTGACTTGATAATCCAGGCATGGTATGTGAAAACAGCTCCATGGAGTAATCAGTAGTATGGCCTGCGTCATCCTTCAATCTTGGTTGGGGTGAAGGACACAAGGAAAGGTGTGGTTCATGAACATGAGCCTCCAATGACGACTCAGTGCTTTTACTTTTTACAACTGAAGAAGAGGAGGCGATAGAGCTGGAGGCTGAGTCAGCAATGTAAGACAAAACTTTTTCCTGATGCTCTGCCTTTAAAAGCGGTTTGCCAACTCCTAGAAAACTAAGCGTTCGAGGCCTTATGTAGACAGACGATGACGCAGGGTCAGCACCTCCTGCATTTGGTCCTATTTTGCTCTTGCCACTACCATCAGATCCACCACCAACACCATCATTACCAGCTGCCAACCCCCGCCCAATTCAACGGCCTCTTCCACCAGCCTTCCTCATTTTTGGTAGAAATGTAGACAAAATCCAACAAACTATATAGTAATGTAAAACAAGGTACAAGGTGTCTATAGGACAGGGGAGTTTTAGAATTTCTGCACACACTTGTGGACAGTGGACACTTGTGGATTGTGTGCGGCCCACTGATATCTGAGCGCTATGTGACACGCTCGATGGCACAGCTGCCTGTGACCAAAGTGACGAGAGGATAATGGAGATTTTGAATCTCTGCGTACACTTTTGGACACTGGACACTTGTGGATTGTGTGCGGCCCACTGATATCTGAGCGCTATGTGACACGCTCGATGGCACAGCTGCCTGTGACCAAAGTGACGAGAGGATAATGGAGATTTTGAATCTCTGCGTACACTTGTGGATAGTGGACACTTGTGGATTGTGTGCGGCCCACTGATATCTGAGCGCTATGTGACACGCTCGATGGCACAGCTGCCTGTGACCAAAGTGACGAGAGGATAATGGAGATTTTGAATCTCTGCGTACACTTGTGGACAGTGGACACTTGTGGATTGTGTGCGGCCCACTGATATCTGAGCGCTATGTGACACGCTCGATGGCACAGCTGCCTGTGACCAAAGTGACGAGAGGATAATGGAGATTTTGAATCTCTGCGTACACTTGTGGACAGTGGACACTTGTGGATTGTGTGCGGCCCACTGATATCTGAGCGCTATGTGACACGCTCGATGGCACAGCTGCCTGTGACCAAAGTGACGAGAGGATAATGGAGATTTTGAATCTCTGCGTACACTTTTGGACACTGGACACTTGTGGATTGTGTGCGGCCCACTGATATCTGAGCGCTATGTGACACGCTCGATGGCACAGATGCCTGTGACCAAAGTGACGAGAGGATAATGGAGATTTTGAATCTCTGCGTACACTTTTGGACACTGGACACTTGTGGATTGTGTGCGGCCCACTGATATCTGAGCGCTATGTGACACGCTCGATGGCACAGCTGCCTGTGACCAAAGTGACGAGAGGATAATGGAGATTTTGAATCTCTGCGTACACTTGTGGACAGTGGACACTTGTGGATTGTGTGCGGCCCACTGATATCTGAGCGCTATGTGACACGCTCGATGGCACAGCTGCCTGTGACCAAAGTGACGAGAGGATAATGGAGATTTTGAATCTCTGCGTACACTTTTGGACACTGGACACTTGTGGATTGTGTGCGGCCCACTGATATCTGAGCGCTATGTGACACGCTCGATGGCAAAAAAGGCAAGGAGTGCCCCCTCTGTTTCCCTCTCCAGGCCACGGGTACCATCCAGGAGGTGTCACCTCTGCAACCAACCCGGACACTTCAGGGCCATGTGTTCCCAGTGCCACAAGACCCTGTCCTCATCCCCAAAATCGTCCCCTGTCATGTGTATGGGTGGGAGTGGTGGGGGGTCCCATGACAATTACCAGCCGGTCACCATAAACCACGCTATTGCTATGGGACTGCAGGACACCAGCACTGAAATGACCCTCGTGCGGCCTGAGATGATGTCCCCCCATGACTTGTTATCTGGAGAAAACCTCACCATCTCTGGGATTGGAGGCGTCGATCCGTTGCTGTCCATCACCAGGTTTCATCTTTACTGGGGCGCCGGGAGGGGAATGGGAGGTAGAACGACAATATGGCACAGGCTCAGGCTGACTAGAATCACTGGCACAACCAGAATGCTTGTCAAAGGACCTACTAGGTGGATCAGAAAGTGTGGGTACTGACACAGGACAAGCTTCAGGCAGCCTGGGATGACCCATACCTCATGCACCAGCAGCTCAATGATGTCATGTACCTGGTCACCCTAGACCACACCCGTGGAAAGAGGAAGGACTTCCACATGAACTTGATGATGGCCCATCATGAGCGGTACATCTGCACCCTTCATGAGTGCAACCTTCCCGAGGAAGGAGAGGCCAAAACCCTCCTGGATCTGCTCACCTCAGCCAAGGCAGGTGGATCGATTGAGGACATAGAGGTTGGCCACCAGCTCTCCAAGGACCAGTGGTCCTAGCTGGCAGATACTCTAAAAGCCCTTGTTGGAGCTGTTCAGCATCCTCCCCAGAAGGACTGTGTTGGCTGTCCATCTTGTGGACATTGGGGATAACCCCTTGATCCAGCAGTCATCATATTGTTTCTCTCTTGAGGTGCAGAAGGAGATGCCCCAGGAGATTGACGAGATGCTGAAGCTGGGGGTGATCCAGGCATCCAACAGCACTTGGGCATCACCTGTAGTCCTCATACCCAAAAAGGATCGAACAACCTGGTTCTCCGTGGACTACCGGGGGCTGAACGCTGTCATGGTCACCGACGCATTCTCTATACCACGCATAGATGATTTGCTCAATCAGTTGGCCGGGGGTTAAGTACCTGACCATCATGAATCTGAGCCGTGGATTTTGGCAGATCCCTCTGACCCACGAGGCCCATTAGTGCTCTGCCTTTATCACCTTGTTTGGACTGTGTGAGTCCACCATGATGCCATTTGGTATGAAGAATGCCCCTGTCACTTTTCAACAGATGGTCAACATGCTACTCCAGGAACTTGAAGGGTACGTGGCTGCGTACCTGGACAATATTTCCATCTTCCGTCCCACACAGGAGGATCACCTTCAGCATCTGATGCAGGTGCTTAAGCAGATCCACTGGACAAGTTTTACCATCAAGCTGGAAAAGTGCCAACTGGGCATGAGCGAGGTCCTCTACCTTGGCCATTGGGTAGGCGGGGAAGTTCTGAATCCAGAACCCCAGAAAGTGGATGCCATCACATTCTGGCCCATTCCCCAGGACCAAGAAACAGATGATGTCCTTTCTGGGGACCGCTGGGTGCTATAGGAGGTTTGTCCCATACTATAGTACCCTGGCCAAGCCCCTGATGGACCTCACCAAGAAAAAGCTGCCTCTCATGGTTGACGGGTCAGTTGCCTGCGAGACCACTCTTCAGGCGCTCAAGACCGCTCACTCTCCAGCTCCCTAGTACTACAAACTGCTAACTTTGCATGGCCGTTTGTAGTACAGACCTATGCCAGTGACTTTGGCCTCGGTGCCATGTTCAGCCAGGTCAACGCAGCGGGCCAGGAGCATCTTGTACTGTACCTAAGCAGGAAGCTATTGTCGAGAGAGGTGGCCTACTTCACGATGGAAACGGAGTGCCTGGCAATTGTGTGGGCCCTGCAGCATCTGCAGCCATACTTCTACGGGCATCCCTTCATCATGGATATGGACCACAACCCCATCACCAGGTTGCACATGGTCTCCAGGACGAAAGTGAGGTTACTGCAATGGAGCCTGGCACTCCAGCAGTACCACATCTCCATTTGCCTCAAAAGGGGCTGTGACAATGGCAATGCTGACAGGTTATCTCGGCAAGGAGAGATCGCGGGAGTGCACTAGGGGAACACAGGAATGTGATGTCTCTTAGCGCCCTCTAAAGAGGGGAGGTGTGAGGGACAAAGTGGAAGTCTCTCCCCAATGTTTTCCTTAATTAAAAATCCAGGGACAAGCTCTTTGAAGCTCGGGTCCCCAGCAGTTAGCACAAGGGTGTGAACTCATCTGCACCTGCAGCCAGCTGACTTCCTTTGTCTGACTGAAGCACACGGAGACAGCGCGTTCAACAAGTCACAGCAGGCTCTGAGGTATTGAACCTGGAAAATGACCTATAATAACAGAATGCAATTTCTCTGAGACTGGCTGAGCACATATTCGGAATTGGCATTCCTTTCCCCACGTGCCCATATTATTTAGCCACCTCCAGACCCCTGCATTATGGAGATATATGGCATAGCTGACAGGAATTACACACAGCAGTCATATTTTTTCTCTTTGTGCAGATAAAATCCAGCTGAACCCAGTATCAGCACAACCAACCCATTCAGAGAATCGGGCACAAAATTATGGGCCATCCACGTGTCTTGACAGAAAATGTTATTCTCAGACATGGGAGGAGGGAGGCAGTCCAGTCCAGGGGTGGCAGCAGAGTGTGGAAGGGAACAGTCTTGGAAATATAAGGCAGTCACTCATTTTGGACTTAGTTTTCTAATGGCGGTAGGACACGTTAGCTGATGCAGCCAGGAAAGCTTGTAACTAAGATTTGGACCTGTGATTCATTGGCCCCTTCCTGTGGTCACATGCTACATAGCATGGTAATTGCAAACAAAATATACCCTATCCTTGTACTACACTTGTGACTGTATACCTGTATATTGCTCTTGCAAATATATACCTGTATATTTCTAGTGCACCTTTTCGGCGATTAAATGAAAATGAAAAATTAAATGAAAAATTAATCTTGGGCTGCTCTTTTATCTCGAATCATAAATCCCCACGTCCGCATGCTCGGTTGGTTACATTATACATTACCCCCAGGGTTGGTTTCTAACCAGATATAAACCTGCTGTTGAACTGGGCTTATGTTGAATGAGGAACTAGAGGCAGAATACAGTATTGTTTTAGTTAAGAACTGTGGCAATGATGGCCGGGAGGTTTAAATATATATCTCCAGTCTGGACAGGTGATATACACCATGTTAACGGGCTGGTGGAATGCACCAAATAAAGATAATGACAGGGTGCGTTTGCAACCCGGGGTCTACCGTGAAGAGGTTTTACCTGTTGCTAGGTGATGACAGACACTATATGGCGGAGTAATAATAGAACGCACGCAGGTTAACGTCACCGGTGTGTACTGAGGTGAACTCTGTTGCTTCACAGAGCCTACCTAAAATGGCGCGTAAATGCCGTAGCCTGTTATGACTCACAGACCACGGCCAAGAGGACGCCGGTGTGCAGTCACAGGACTCTGCCCCAAGGACACGGGGTTAGAGTCCCTCTAGACCCACCAGCGCACGATGCCACAACTGTGGTGCTGAGGAGAGACTGCGCTAATTGCTTAGCGCACTGCCAGAGTACAGTACTGCACTGGCGGATGCCACTAACTTCCCCTAACTGGGTCTAGGAAAGCGCACACATTGCTGGCGATTGCTGCTGGCTCGATGCAGTATGCTCGTGCCTAGATATGGATGGCTAAGTCTGGCACTGGTCCGCTGACAGACCCTATCACACAACCAGAGGGAGGGAGTCATAAGGAGTCAGTCACCAGAAACATGCATCCATCACACACATGAGTACAGGGCGGCCATGCAAACCATTTTTAGCTGCATCCTTCTGGGACCTTCCTAGTGGTCCAATTGGAGCAGCAACAGGACCTGAGCATGTGACCTCCGACCTCCAATGAGTGGTTGTTCCACAGGCATGCTCAGTAGACCGAAAGAAGGACTTAGTCCCAGAAGCTGCTCGCCGCTGGCTAGTGTGGATTGCCATAGCTGAACCAGTGGTGGCAGCAGCCACCAACCCGACAACACTAGGCTGAGTAAGACACCGGGATCAACGTTTCTGCTGTGCATGAATGGGAGACCGCAGAATGCAAGGCCCGGGATTCCTCCTGTGCAGGGGAAGAAACCCAACGCCTAACACACCATGTTCCAAACTATTATGCAAATTATGTTTTTCTCTGATTTTCCAAAATGGTCAGTGCAAATGACAGTCAGTCTAATAAAAGTCATCACTCGTTAGAGTATACATCAAATATTATTGAAAAAACCTCCCAATGATAACAGTATAATCTCAAAAATGAATAAATACTCAAAATGCACTGTTCCTAATTTTTAGGCACAGTAGAATTTCTAAACATTTGATATGTTTTAAAGAACTGAAAATGCTCATTTGTATAATTTGCAGCATTTTGAGGTCACAGTCACTGGACAAAAAAGCTATTTAACTCCAAAACATCCTAACAGGCATCATACATCCACTACTTAAAAAACCATCCCTCGACCAAAACTGTACCGCTAACTATTGACCTGTCTCTAATCTTACCTTCATCTCTAAACTCCTGGAACGCCTGGTCCACTCCCATCTTATCCGCTATCTCTTTGATAACTCTCTTCTCGACCCTCTCCAATCCGGTTTCCACTCTTTACACTCTACTGAAACTGCCCTCACTAAAGTCTCTAATGATCTACTAACAGCTAAATCAAATGGTCATTACTCCATGCTAATTCTCTTGGATCTCTCTGCAGCATTCAACACTGTCGATCATCAGCTTCTCCTCACTATGCTCCGTTCAATTGGCCTGAAGGACACCGTTCTCTCCTGGTTCCCCTCCTATCTCTCTGACCGCTCCTTTACTGTATCTTTTGCCGGTTCCTCCTCCTCTCACCTTCCCCTTACTGTTGGGGTTCCTCAAGGATCGGTTCTAGGCCCCCTCCTCTTCTCCTTGTACACTTCCCCTATTGGTCAAACAATCAGTAGATTTGGTTTCCAGTACCATCTCTATGCTGATGACACCCAATTATACGCTTCTTCTCCTGACATCACACCAGCCTTTCTAGAAAACACCGGCGATTGTCTAAACGCTGTGTTTAACATCATGTCCTCACAATATCTGAAACTGAACCTGTCAAAGGCTGAACTCCTTGTGTTTCCTCCCTCTACTAATGTACCTATACCCAACATTGCCATTTCCGTGTGTGGTTCCACTATTACTCCCCAGCAACATGCCCGCTGTCTTGGGGTCATACTTGACTCCGAGCTACCTTTGCCCCCCAGATCCCAGATTCGATCACTGGCTCTTGTCATCTGCACCTCAAAAACATTTCTAGAATTTGACCTCTTCTTACTTTTGATTCCGCAAAACCTCTTACTGTTTCTCTCTTCTAATCGGTCTCCCTCTTACCAAACTCTCCCCTCTCCAATCTGTCTTGAATGCTGCAGCCAGGATCATATTCCTCGACAATCGTTACACCGATGCCTCTACCTTGTGCCAGTCATTACTCTGGCTACCCATCCACTCCATAATTCAGTACAAACTTATTACCCTCACCCACAAAGCTCTACATGGCTCAGCACCACCCTACATCTTCTCCCTTGTTTTAGTATACCATCCTACCCATGCCCTCCGTTCTGCTGATGACCTGAGGTTAGCATCCTCAATAATCAGAACCTCCCACTCCCGTCTCCAAGACTTTACACGTGCTGCGCCAATTCTTTGGAATGCACTTCCCAGGTCAATACGATTAGTCCCCAATCCCCACAATTTTAAGCATGCCCTGAAAACGCATTTATTCAGACTGGCCTACCGCCTCAACACATTAACCAAATCTATCCCTGGGTGGCACAGTCTAAAGTTTTAACATAACCAGGTTCCCCGCATCATGTTCCCACATGTTTTATGCATTCATTAGCCCTCTGTGTCTGTACTGTTACACACTTAACATTATGGCTGGTCCAAACAATCAGGGAAATTGTTACCACCCACCTTTCGTGTCTCCCCTTTTTCCTCATAGATTGTAAGCTTGCGAGTAGGGCCCTCATTCCTCTTGGTATTTGTTATAATCTATGTGATTATTGTTATGCTGTAATGTCCATTGTCTGTACAAATCCCCTCTGAAATGTAAAGTGCTGCGGAATATGTCGGCGCTATAGAAATAAAATGCATTATTATAAAATGTATTATTATTAACAGGACAAGTTAAATGTTAACATAGGAACCATTCTTTGATATCACCTTCACAATTCTTGCATCCATTGAACTTGTGAGTTTTTGGAGAGTTTCTGCTTATATTTCTTTGCATGAAGTCAGAATAGCCTCCCAGAGCTGTTGTTTTGATGCGAACTGCTTCCTACCCTCATAGTTCTTTTGGTTGATGATGCACCAAAGGTTCTCTATAGAGTTGAGGTCAGGGGAAGATGGTGGCCACACCATCATTTTATCTCCTTTTATGCCCATAGCAGCCCATGACTCAGAGGTATTCTTTGCAGCATGAGACGGTGCATTGTCATGCATGAAGATGATTTTGCTCCTGAAGGCATGTTTCTGTGTTTTATACCATGGAAGAAAGTTGTCAGTCAGAAACTCTTTGCAGAGGTCATTTTCACACCTTCAGGAAAGGGCCCTACCAGCTGTTTCCGCAGCCTGGTTGGGACATGATGGCCATCCACCAACCATTCACTACTCCATCCATTTGGACCAACCGTTTCTGCTTGTGAGCACTGTTTAGGGGTGGCCAAATAGTTTGTTTGTGCACCACAGCAAGCCTTTGAAGGATCCTACACCTTGAGGTTTGAGGGACTCCAGAGGCATCAGCAGCTTCAAATATCTGTTTGCTGGTTTGTAATGGCATTTTAGCAGCTGCTCTCTTAATCCCATGATCTTGCCTGGCAGAAACCTTCCTCATTCTGCCTTTATCAGCACGAACGTGTCTGTGCTCAGAATCAGCCACAAATCTCTTAACAGTACGATAATCATGCTTAAGTTTTCAGGAAATATCTAATGTTTTCATCCCTTGACCAAGGCATTGCACTATTTGATGCTTTTCGGCAGCAGAGAAATCCTTTTTCTTTCCCATGTTACTTGAATACTGTCGCCTAATAGTGTGGAACATCCAGTTTTTCTTTTATTGGGCTCACATGGCAAACTAATTATCACAGGTATCTGAGATTGATTTCAGTGATCCAAAGAACCCTGAAACACAATACCATCAATGGGTTCCATTGACAAAAAAAACACTATGACACTTAAAACAAATTTGCATAATAATTTGGAACATGGTGTATATCCCCCCTCATTGGGAGCGCCCCACTAACTCGTACTGATAAGGAAGCCTTACCGGCGACTATTTGCCCTCCGTACAGTTCCCTGACTGACCTGGAACAAGTGGTGGCAACATGGAGCCGATCCCTGCGGGTCTTTATCTCCCCTCCCCCCGAGGTGAGCGAAGTTTACGCCCCCCTTCCCCTGTGAGATTCCTCACTGTTTAATAATTTTGGCACAGTTTTAGAAATAAAACATAGTATTATTTGGTGCATCTTTAGAAATAATAATTCATGTCAACATCCTAATGGAGATAGATTTGTTTACTTTTATGTAATTTTTCAAAAAGTCACAATTTAGAAGTTTGCCTTTGAACTATTTACTTAGCAAGCAACAACCAATTTCTCACCCAATTTTTTAAAGTGGCAAGTTGATGTGTTAGGTTGTAAAAGTTGAAAGTTTTTTTTTTTTTAATAAGTAAGCTACAGGCACGGCTCCCGGCACTGAGAGCTAGGTGTCAGCTGTCAGAATCAGCTGACACTCAGTGGGATCACCGGAGCACATTTCCCTGTGCGCACGTGAATGCCATGATGTACATGTACTGCATTGGTTGGCAAGCACTTCCCGATCATGGTGTGCAGGTACTGCAAACGTCGGGAAGGAATTAAGAATAGATTTTGTTTCTTATACGCTTTATTAGATCCACTCCTTACTTTGGCCCAAATCATGCATCAAAATTACTATAAAATTTATGATAACTGCACTTTTAGAATGTGTATTTTCGGTGTTTCTATTACATATGCATAAATATGTGTATTCTGTGTACAAAAATATATATATATTTTTGGAAAATCTAGACTTGATACTGTGCACATGAAAACATATTTTAGTAGAACAATTAAATAAAGTCTGTAGGAGGAGAACAGAACTGATTTAATGCAACTTTTTACAATTGGGAAATAAATACAAATTTGATGAAAGAAAATAAAAACGTGTGTTGTAAATAAGTACAGTTCTCATGGGAGTTAGGTAGCCTTGTTTTTTGAATTAAGGTATTAAAATAAACAAGCGTATTTAATGGGACAACATAAAAGTAAAATGCAAATGTGCTCATCTTTGCTCTTAACAGCGATCATAATTCAGCAATAGTTTTAATAGTGAAATACACTTTCCCAAAAAAAGCTCTTAATACGAGCATGATTTGTAGTTGTGCAATATCATCATATTTATCACATATTGGACTGTCCATTTCATTAGATTTCACCATCCACATTTCTTCATTATTAAAAGCGTTTCTATTGGCATTTTAATTATCTTTTCAGATGTATTGCATGACCAAACTCAATGTCTTAATGTCTTAGGACTAGAGATAATATATATATATATATATATATATATATATATATATATATATATATATATATGTTTCTCAACATAGAAATTGCAACACTCGGAAAGAAAAGCCATACAGTCAAAAAGATCACAGAATATAGATATACATGTTTATTATATGCGAATTATGAAACAATGGAATCCAAATTTTCAAAACATCTCGACATGCTATCATAGAGGTTATTAATTGTTGTCTGAGAAATGTTCTGAAATGATTTCCCATATGTTCTCAATGAAAGACAAGTCCAGAGACAATTTTTGATGCATTGCGCAGTTGCGCAGTACATATAGTAAATTCGTCTGGCTATATTTCCAATCTAATTGAAAGCAATGCCTATAGAGCACGTTAATACCTGCATTTTTTTCATTAATCACGCACTGCAAACAAGAGAGGCAGGATAGCACTCCTTTGCTTTAATTTTGATACTGGCTTGTGAGATGGGAAAATTGTTTGTTTTTTGAAGAAAACATTTTTTTCTATATTACAGAAGTAGAGTTGAACGAAACTGGTCAGTCAAATTCAAAAGTCGCCGACTTTTGGTAAAGTCGGGTTTCGCCGATCGAAACCCAACCATAGCGTGAGGTCGGCCATGAGGTCGCCGACCCGCGCGCCAAAGTCGCGTTTCCCATCATGCTTCCAGCGCCTTTTCTCAGCCAATGATCAATGACGCACACTGTGGGAAATGCAATGACATAGGCAGCGGCCACCACCATCTTATATATGGGCATTGCAGTGATTGGCTGGCTTTGTGTGGCATCACAGTGGCTATAAAAGCCCTGAATGCCGACCGCCATCTTACTTCTGCCGATCTTAGCATAGGGACAGGTTGCTGCTGCTCGTTCTCAATAGGGAGAGTGTTTAGGCAGGAAACAAAAAAAAAATCTTCTCCTGTTAGCGATTTTCACTGTACAACACAACAGTTAGTGTACAGTTACAGGGGAGGATATTTTTGTGTGCAGCAGCGCTGGTGGTTATTAGGCTGCCTTATAAGGCTACCTGATAGCTGCATTACTGTTTGCACACTGCTGTGCAGACTGCTTTTTTCAAAGCAAAAATACTTTTATTCCTTTTTTCTGCACAGTTAGCGAGCGTTCATTTTTTCACACACCGTATAGAGGTGTACGCTCCTCACACACTACCGTGTACCGGCTGGTATCACGGACAAATACATGCTATCTGTGTGTGACTCCATACAAAGATAAACAGAGATTTTCATTTTTCCATCCATACACCGTATAGAGCTGTCCGCTTGTCGAACAGTAGCCAATATCTGCTGTTTGATTACAGTCAAATCGATACAGAGACAGCGTCTGTGTGTGACTCCGTTAAAAAATAGACGGATAATTAAAATTTTCCATCCATACACCGTATAGAGTTGTCCGCTTGTCAAACAGTATCCCATATCTGCTGTTTGATTACAGTCAAATCGATATAGAGACAGCATCCGTGTGTGACTCCGTTAAAAAATAGACGGATAATTAAAATTTTCCATCCATACACCGTATAGAGCTGTCCGCTTGTCAAACAGTATCCCATATCTGCTGTTTGATAACGGTCAAATCGATACAGAGACAGCATCTGTGTGTGACTCCTTTAAAAAATAGAAGGATAATTAAAATTTTCCGTACATACACCGTATAGAGCTGTCCGCTTTTTATACAGTACCATATCTCTGCTGTTTTTTTTGGTACATTTTTTCAAACATGAGGAAGTCTGGTGGAAGAGGCCACTTACGTGGGCAGGGGGCGCAGCTGGTACTGATGGTGATGGTGGGGCATCTGCTGGTTATGTCAAAAGCACAATAGAAGCTAAGGCAGGAGTTGAGCCTGCATCATCGTCTGGTACAAGAAGGCCTTTAAGGTTCCCTTTTCTGGGAGTAGGTAAATCGCTTTTAAAGCCGGAGCATCAGGAACAGGTTTTTGCTTACATTGCCAAAACAGCCTCCAGCTCTATTGCCTCCTCTTCTGAAGTTTCAAAAACTGCAAGCACTGAGTCGTCAGTGCAGGCATCTGGTCAGGAACAACACCTTTCCTTGTGTCCTTCACCCACACCAAAAGTGAAGGATGCGGCAGGCCACACTTCAGATTACTCAATGGAGCTCTTTTCACATACCATGCCTGGGTTATTAAGTCAAATCCTAAATTCCCCAGTCCAAGATGAATCTGACATGGAGTGCACTGATGCATAGCCACTGCTAGATGATTCTGCTGGTACATTGACCCAGAGCAATACATTTGCCTTGCAGTATATTGAGCCAGAAGCAGACCCTGATGAAACTCAGGTGCCCCTACTATACCACCTTACATGGTGACACAGAGGAAGGTGCAGATGACATTAAAGAGGAGGTGAAGGATGACCTAGTTGTTGACCTGAATTGGCATCCATTGGGGAAGAGGGTGCCGCTGCCAATAGCTCAGAAGAGGAGAAGGATCTGCAGCAGGCATCGACATCGCAGCAGCGGTTATCTGGCAGGCCCGTAGCTGTACCAAAACTTGTTAAAAAATCAAAAAGAGTTGCAGGACAGCTTGGCCAGACCGTCCAATTTGCACACCGTGCAAGCCCTGAAAATGTATACCATAGTAGGAAGAGTGCGGTGTGGCACTTTTTTGACCAAAATCCTATTGATGAGGCAAAGGTTATCTGTAAGAAGTGCGGAAGGACCTTTAGCCGAGGTAAAAATCTCTGAAATTTAAACACCAGTTGCATGCTCAGACATTTAACCACCATGCACTTGCAAGTGTGGATGGACTACAAAAACCTCAGGTAGCACATGTGCAACTTCTCCGACTGAAAGTAGCCAGCAACGCTACACTGCTTCCCCCACTGAAAGGCCACCGAAAAGCACACCACCAGCAAGAAATGTTGACGTGTCGTCGCAAGGCCAAAGCAGTCAGGGAATCACAATGTTTTTGGAAAAAAAGACTGAATCAAGGCCATCACCAACACCACCATCACCAACCCCCTCTCAGTCCTTAATGTCCACCGCTAGTTCCCCCTATGCAGCTCTCAAGTCCAGCTCACCCTACCAGACACTCTGAGTAGGACAAGAAAGTACTCATCATCTCATCCGCGTACACTGGCTTTGAATGGCTACATTGCCAAACTGATCTCATTAGAGATGATGCCCTTCCATTTGGTTGAAAGCGAAGCATTCCGAGACCTCATGGCCTATGCTGTCCCACGCTAAGACCTACCTAGTCGGCACTTCTTTTCTCGAAAAGCCATCCGTGCCCTCCACCGGCATGTGAAAGACCGCATTGTCCATGCAATCAAACAATCTGTGAGTGGAAAGGTGCACCTCACAACAGATGCATGGGCCAGTAGGCATGGCCAAGTCCATTACGTGTCCATCACTGCGCACTGGGTAAATGTGGTGGATGCTGGCTCCACAGGGGACAGCGGCGGTGGAATATTGCTGCCTAGCCCATGGTATAGGAAACAGTAGGCTGTAGGCGTTCCACCCTCCTCCTCCTCCAGAAGCGAAATCTCGTCCACAGAGCGCTGTCACATGAGCATGCCATTCGCAGCTGCCAGTGTTGCACACGAGGTGTCCCACTATCGAACAGCTAGTGGTAAGCAGCAGGCTGTTTTAAAGATGATGTCTTTGCGCGACAAAAGACACACCGCAGAGGTACTGGCTGACTACTTGCATCGACAAACTGAGTCATGGCTGGGCAGTCTACATCTTTAGCCAGGCAAGGTAGTTAGTGATAATGGCCTGAATTTTGTGGCAGCCATAGCCCTTGCAAAACTGAGACACATACCTTGCCTGGCTCACACCTTGAACCTGGTGGTGCAGTGCTTCCTACATAATTATCTGGAGTTAAAAGCCCTGCTCCATAAGGTGCGAAGACTGTGCTCGCACATCCGCCGGTCGCCAGTACACTCCAATCGTATGCAGAAGCTGCAGTGATTGCTCCACCTTCCCAAGCACCACCTAATTATAGACGTTGCATCAAGGTGGAACTCCACCCTGCACATGGTTGAGAGGCTGTGCAAACAGAGGCAGGCTGTAATTCATTTGTGGGAGGATACACAGGCAGGCAGTTTGAGGGAAAACATGGAATTGTCGGGTGTGCAGTGGTCAAAGCTGAAAGACCTCTGTAAAGTCCTTCAGTGTTTTGAGGAATGCAGACGGCTGGTAAGCGCAGACGGCGCCATCATAAGCATGAGCATACCACTTATGTGTCTGCTCATGCAAACTTTGACACACAGTAAGGATCAAGCGTCTGCAGCAGAGGAGGAGGAAGAGTTGGAGGGAAGCCTTGATGACAGTCAGCAATTGTCAGCGAGGGCAACTGACCTGGACGAGGTGGAGGAAGAAGAGGAAGAGGAGGAGGAGGATGAGGGGATGATTATTTTGCTGAGGAGGATGCTTCTCATGCGCCAAGAGTAATGTTGGCGTGCCAAGGTCAGGTACAGTGTTTGTATGTGACTGGAGGGATGTTGATTTCCATGAAAGTTCTCCTCCACCCACCACTGGCAGTGCATCATTGACACCTGGAACATTAGCCCACTTCTGTGATTAAGCCTTGCGGATCCTAAAAAGGGACCTCCGCATTGCCAAAATGATCAAGGTTGATGACTACTGGTTGGCTAGCATCCTGGATCCACGCTATAAAGGCAAATTACACAACATCATGCCACAGGAGAACCTAGAGATAATATTGGCGAACAAACAAGCAACTCTGGTAAACCGTTTGTTGGAGGCATTCCCAGCAAACAGCACTGGGGCTGGTTCTCCCACGAGCCATAGAGGCCAAATTGGAAGAGGTGTTCGTGGTGCACACAGCCGAAGTGGCGTTGGAGACAGGGGTTTCATGACCATGTTGTGGACTGATTTTTCAAGTACCGCTCACACGACTGCTAATAATGAATCGATTGCAAGTGACAGGAGACAGTTGTCAACTATGGTTACAAACTACTTCTCCTCCCATATCCATGTTCTCCCTCACAGGTCATTCCCCTTTGACTATTGGATCTGTAAACTGGACACCTGGCCTGAATTGGCACAATATGCCTTACAGGAGCTCGCTTGCCCTGCTGCTAGTGTGTTATCTGAAAGAGTCTTCAGTGCTGCTGGATCAATCCTCACAAAAAAAAGGACCCGTCTGTCAACCCAAAATGTTGATGATCTAACCTTCATTAAAATGAACCATGCATGGGTTTCCAAGGAATTTGTCCCACCTTCCCCTGATAACACATAGGTGGAAATAAAAATGGCTCGCTTTTGTCCTCCTCTTCCTTATACTTCCTCCAATTGCAGCTGCGGAATGTACAGCCTAGACATCAACATATGGCATTTTTTCAACCTCCCTAACTGGGTTGCCCCCCCCATGGCCGTGGTCACCACCTGGCGCACCCGGGCAAGTGCCGTTGCCCTGAACAGGTGGGTGGGCCCACTCGCCGTCAAACACACCAGCGTACTATGAGGGTCCCTGTGCCAGTACCGCCGCCCTTGAGTGTGCCCCCCTGCTTGCTCAGGGCCCAAGCACTTGCAAGACTTACCTCTCCCTGCTCCACCGATGTGTAGTCTGGCCAGTTAAATCCTTCACAGGGACCGGTAATACAACTTTGCAGAACTGATCGATGATGGTTAAAACTTAGCTATGGCCAGTCCTGCTGGGCTCTAACTTCAGATGATCAATGGCTACCATTTGTAATGGACGTCGACTCACAATCGGATGCAGGTGTGCTTTATGATCAGCTTTCACAGTTTTCCTGCCACCATTTTGCAATGTCTCCTCTCATGGCAATCCAATAGAATTGCCTACGGCCTGTGGCTTCTGTCTTTTGCACTCCAAAGTGAACCGACAGATCATGATAGGCAGTGAGGACCATGTATACATCTCTCCTTGTGATCAAAATTTGATGGAGATGAGTAACGGTGATGGGATCCACGCTACTGCTAGACATCAATCCTTTATTCACAAACAACCGGTTTTGCAGTCTCCACAGACAAATTAATTGAAGGTCAGCATCACCTCTGCGAATCCTCACTGGAGGTTTTCCCGTGATTAGTAATTTATAAAATTTCTGCAATCACTACACTTTTCATCTGGAGTTGTATCCATCTTGTTTCCTGTAGTGGACAGTCTGGACTGGCTTACTGACACTGAAATATATATGAATATTTACAAGTACCCCTATACTGTTGTATGCTTCGAATCCATTTCCCTTTTTCTAATTTTTATATTCTGGTGTAATCCGTACTGAGCCTGTGAGAGTTTGTGTCTGACTCTTTCAAACTATGGGGACTGGGAGATTTA
Source organism: Dendrobates tinctorius (assembly GCF_039654945.1). Classification (NCBI taxonomy): domain Eukaryota; kingdom Metazoa; phylum Chordata; class Amphibia; order Anura; family Dendrobatidae; genus Dendrobates; species Dendrobates tinctorius. The sequence goes on from NW_027361698.1 coordinate 50,601,486, forward strand.
AAATCACACCAACTCTGTATGCAGCTGTACGCTTCTAATATATTACCCTTTTTGTACTTTTTATATTCTTGTCTAATCCCTACTGAGCCTGTGAGGGTATTTTTATGACTCCGGATATATAGACGGATATTTTCAATTACCCCTGGACTGGATACACCCTCTATCTGCTGATACAGTACCTTTTTTCAACATGTTTGAGTACGGTTAAATCCATACAGAGAGAGTGAGCGGGTGTGGTTGACTCATGAAATCTGGTGGTTGGAAAAAATAATGGAAAGACATGGAAACATCAAAAAAACTTTAATATGGTGTAGGTCCACCGTTTGCGGCGGTTACAGCCTCGATTGTCCAAGGTATGGATTCATACAAGGTGTGAATTTTTTCCAAAGGAATTGTAGCCCATTCTTCAGTTAAAACACCCTCCAGTTCTTTGAGCGACAATGGTGGCGGAAATCGACGTCTAACTTGAATCGATAAAATCTGCCATAAATGATGAATAATGTGGTGGTCTGGGGATTGTGGGGGACAGATGAGATGCTCAACTTCATTACAGTGTAACTCATGCCATGCTTTAACGATTCGAGCTGTATTAATTGGTGTATTATCATCCTGAAAGATGGCGTTCCCCTCCAGGAACAGTGCTTGATCCATAGGATGCACTTGGTTGCCCAAAATGCCTAAATAATCGCGACTGTTACTTCTTCAATGAAGGGATATCATTTGCCTGGCGTATCTCTACAAAATAACACCCCAGATCATCACAGAACATCCGCCATGTTTTACAGTTGAGATAAGGCAGTCTGGATGGAATGCTTCTTTAGGCTGTCTCCAAATGTACACTCGGCCGGAGGTCGGAAACAGGATTAACGATGATTTGTCTGAGAATATAAAATGTTTTCACAGCTCTACAGACCTATTCTGGAGGTTTCTACACCACTCTAAATACATGGAAACATTTGTCATTGAGAGAAACATTTTTACAATACCAGCTCTTCCGTGGAATCCATATTTGTGCAGCTTGCGACAAACTTTTTTCGTGGAAACTGTGTTCTGTAGGTGTTCATTGAGCTCTGCATTGATTTTCCAAGCAGTGTCTTGCGATTCTCTTTCCAAATTTGCTTTACAGTCCGACAGTAACTCTCTCAGTCAACTTCAACTTTCGGCCGGACCTGTGCTTTGCTGCGGACATTTTTCCTTCTCTTTCAAATGCAGTCATTACTTTGTAGACAGTACCGCTTGACATGCCAAGCATACGGTCACTTTCTGTTACACTAGCACCTGCCATACCAGCATCAACAATTTGGGCTCTTTGAAAGTCAAAAAGGTCTACCATTGGTAGCAGATTTTCCTCAATGTTCTTAGAATTATGCCAAACAAACAGTTGATTTACATACACATACCACATGAAACCAATAATCAACTCCAAAACATTAACATATGTCACGGTTTGCATGTTTAGAACATGTTTGAAGATAATGATGACAACACGTTAGGTGTTTGCTTCCATTATTTTGTCCCACACCTGTATCTACGCAGTGTGTATAAAAGCCCTCCCCGCCGAGCGCCATTTTTCTTCTGCCCATCTTTACAGTTGGGAGAGGTTGCTGACGCTGTTTATGATGTGGGAGAAACGTAGGCCTGTAAACATAAGTTGCTATGTGCTTTCGCTGAATGGAATTGTTGTGTTCTGTTAGTGTGCAGTGACAGGGGAGGATTTTCTTGTGTGCAGTAGCACTAGTTATTAGGCTGCCTGCCAGTGACAGGGACGATTTTCTTGTGTGCAGCAGCGCTGATTATTAACCTGCCTTATAGCAGTATTGCTGTGTGGACACAGGTGTGCAGACTTGCTTTTACACAGCATTATGTGGAGCTCATCATATACTGTATGGAACATTATATGGAACCAGTTATTCTGTATGGAGAAATATATGGGGCTCATTATTCTGTAAGGTGCACTAGGTGGTGGTCATAATACTGTATGGAGTAATATACTGTCTGTTTTTTAGCTATTGTTGAATTTAAAATAGATTTCAGTCATGTCATATAAGAAGTGAAGTATTTTTCATTGTACTATACCACTTTTTCTCTGCCGTATCGGAGCATCATGAATTGTGTTATGTGTTAAAGGGGCACACTGACACTCTTTGACCCAGGGCACACGAAAACCTGGAGCCAGCCCTACCCCCCCCACAACTTTAGCAAAATAACCCCCAGTTTTCAATGCATAACTATTATTATAAAGTAAATTAAAGTCGCCAAGCTTAAGTAATAAGAATTGATGTTATTGGCATTGAAATGGGCACAGTAGGTGTTTTTACTGTCCTCCACTCCCTGCCAACTTTGCTTCCCCATTGACTTGCATTGGGTTTCGTGTTTCAGTCGGACCCCGACTTTTCCCTATAGTCAGCCGATTTTGTTTGACTCGACTTTTGAGAAAGTCAGGTTTCATGAAACCCGACTCGACCCTAAAAAAGGCAATGTCGCTCATCTCTATACAGAAGTATGACTGTTAATACTTACCTCACAAAGTGCATGTGTTAGGGTTGGTGGATTGCACTAAATAAAATATAAAATAAAATACAATCACAACCTGGGGTCCACCGTGCAGAAAAGAACCCTGCTGCTAGTGAGAATAATAATGGAACAAAACAGCGAGCGTTACCTTAAACACACTGTGTTAACGCCACACAGTGTGATCGGAACACTGAGTGCCAAGCTCAGTTACTTCAGTGTGATAAGTGCTAAACCCTGTTCAAGTAACTGGGACATTAGCACATGGATTAGGCTTGCTCTACAACTAAACTGTGCTAACCGCACATACGAATGAAGCAGATGCTGACTCAATAGAATGAACTGTTATGATGCTAGATCCGATACTCTGTCGCCTTCACTGAGAAGTATAGCGTAAGGATTGAGCTTGCTCTGTAACTGGACTGTGCTAACCACACACAAGAATGAAACAGATGCTAAGCCATGCAGCAAATTACCCCAGTCCTGACACTACTGAACCTGTGCCTGACTGGCACCCAAAGCATGTAGCAGACTAGAGACTCAGGTGGAGAGACATGGATATGAAACCGCATAAGTGTGCAACCTGCCTGCAAGTGTGTACAGGCTCAAGCAAAGGCAGACACACAAATGTGTGGGCAGAGTGGTAGAGTATCCACCCACACATCAAAAGTAAATGACACTAGCTCGCCCGTGTGTGCCACTGAGAGCCTTTTAAACGCTAGGCTCAACTCCAAACACTCACACCCATTCGGTCGAGGCATCACCCGTGGGCCAATCCAGGGCTGCCACATCACCAGAGCAGCTAACGTCTGACCACCAATGAGAAGACGCCACATCACGGACATGCTCAATAAATTGATCTCTGAACTTAGACTCCAGAGCACAAGGCTGCACCTGTATATCACTGGTTCCAATAGACTTGGCTTGAGAGACAGCAGTAACTAAACGATTACCACGAGCCTGAGCAAGACTCTGGGACCGATGTCTGTGCTGAGCAGCAATTGCAGCGGCCGGACCTGAATAGGAGACTGCAGGACCAGATAATGCTTGGGAACTATCCCATGCAGTGGGAAAATCTTGATGTCTAACAGCATGTGCATTAAAAAAGGAATTGCTAACCTGTTCCCTTGTAATAGTCCAATATCAGATCCATTCACGCCTACAAAATACAGTGGCTTGTAGCATGTGCTTGCTATCATGATGTGATGCTACCATACCAAGCACCACCCCTTAAGAAAAATTCATATATTCTTCTGTTTGCACTGCCTAGATATAAACACCAGCAAGGCAGGCATTTGCCTCCAAGTGGATAGTTTTTGGACCATTTTCACAACTGAAATAGCCTATAACGTTTGATACTGTAGTGTGCTTCCCAAAAGGCTTTTGGCTAGCATTCATTTTTTCCTAGGCAGATAGATTAGCTAGAGATCAAAAAGTTTCATCATAGTCCTAGGAAACCTCAGAATTATATGCACATATTTTCTGGGCAACATGAGCCTTTGACAATTGCAATTTATTCACCACAAAACAATTAACTACAAAGCTATCCCCTTTTCTGTTAAGCCCAAACTATACAAATGCCAGAGGAGATGATTTATACTCCATGAGCATATAATGGTGTTGTAACATGCACAACCTGGTTAGTAGAGTTGAGCGACTTTAGTCGGATCGGGTTTCATGAAACAAAATTCGTTTCAGATGAAACTGGTCCGACTAGGGCAAAAAAAGTCGGAGTTTCGTCCGAAACCCGACCCCAATGCAAGTCAATGGGAAATAAAAGTCGGCATTGAGCGGACGACATTCATCCACTCAATGCCAACTTTTATTCCCCATTGACTTGCATTGGGGTCGGGTTTCGGACGAAACTCTGACTTTTTTTGCCCTAGTCAGACCAGTTTCATCTGAAACGAATTTTGTTTCATGAAACCTGATCTGACTAAAGTCGCTCAACTCTACTGGTTAGGTGAGCAACCCCTTAAATTCCGCTCTAACTTCCTCTGTCCTATACTATATCACTCTAAGTGCGCTTGTTTCCTTTCTTCTCTTCTACCTCAAAAAGTGAGCATATTGTAAAAAATGTTTTTGTTTTGTAGATTTCATTGTTGTTATAATCCACACACCACTCAAACAAAGCTGTTTTTTCTACTGGTAATCAACTGTTATCCCTTACACAGATAGTTTTTGGTCACTTGCATATTAAGCAAAATCTGTAAGCACATTTTTGTTATAATTTGTAATTATGCTATAATCTGTAATCTGAAGACAGTATGAGTTAGGGGTTAAACCACAGATTTCAGCAATGCTCCTCATATCAATCTCAGAGGTTTTGTTTGCATACAATGATTGTTTTAGTACCAGTATTGAAGGAAAAATAGATACTCCAGAGAAGCAGCAGGTAATTGAAAAAACAGTAGCGGCTTCTCCAGTGCCATAAGACCAGCGCCCTACGACTAGCATGCCTTACACATACATTAAATATTCTCAGAGACCATCATTACATAGAGAAAGTTAATGGCCACATGTCCACTATGGAGCAATCAAGTTAAAACAGTAATCAGAAACACATGTGAGAAAGTGCACAGTTGGAGCAGAGCAAAACAAAGACATTAGCCCTATGTATACACTTTAACCCTAGAATCACATATATTTTGTAGGATCAAATCTTGTCTGATGTTGAGACTCAGGGGACTTCTGGTATTTAGCTTAAAGATCCAGAAGGTCTTTCTATTAAGAATCTTCATTTTGTAATTGCCTCCTCGTGATGGTTTATAAACTTCTTCAATTCCCCTGAATATCAACGTGGATAGATCACCTTTAACCTCTTTACCCCCAAGGGTGGTTTGCACGTTCATGACCGGGTCAATTTTTACAATTCTGACCACTGTCACTTTATGAGGTAATAACTCTGGAATGCTTCCATAGATCCCATTGATTCTGACATTGTTTTCTCATGGCATATTGTGCTTCATGATAGTGGTAAAATTTTATTCATATAACTTGCATTTTTGCATCACCACATTTTGAGAGCTATAATTTTTCCATATTTTGGCCCATAGTGTCATGTGAGGTCTTGTTTTTTGCGGGAAGAGTTGACATTTTTATTGGTGCCATTTTTGGGCACATGACATTTTTTGATCGCTTTTTATCCGATTTTTGGGAGGCAGAATGAACAAAAACCATCAATTCATGAATTTCTTTTGAGGGGGGCATTTATACCGTTCCATGTGTGGTAAAATTGATAAAGCATTTTATAGAAAAAATAATTATTCTTGCATCGCTTTATTCTGAGAGCTATAACTTTTTTATTTTTCCAGTGATGGAGCTATATGGTGGCTTGATTTTTGTGGGATAGGATGACGTTTTCAGCGGTACTAGGTTTAATTATATCCTTCTTTTTGATTGCGTGTTATTCCACTTTTTGTTCGGCAGTATGATGATAAAGCATTGTTTTTTTGCCTTTTTTTAATAGTGTTCACTAAAGGGCTTAACTAGTGGGACAGTTTTATAGGTCGGGTCATTATGGATGCGGCCATACTAAATATGTGTACTTTTATCGTTTAGATTTTTTTATTCAAATATTGATTTAATTATAGAATAAATATTGATTTTTTAATTATTATTTTTTAATAATTTTTCAATTTTTTAAATTTCATTCTTACTTTTACACTGTATCCCACTATGGGACACTCATTTTGTGCAGGCTGATAGCTTATATGGCATGCAAACCTGCATTCCGGATCCAGAATGCTGTGATCATGTTTGATTGCAGTGTTCAGGGGGTTAAAGTGCCGGGAGTGGTCCGTGACCGCTTCTGGCACTTAGTGCTGGGTGTCAGCTGTGAGAATCAGCAGACACCAGGCCACGATCAGTCACGCTCCCTCCGTTAGTATGGCTGATCGCATATGACATACTATCCCGTCCATGGCCATTAAGTCCCAGGGCATATGGATGGAATAGTATATCCAATGTTACAATGGGGTTAATGAATCAGAGTCCAGTAGTGTTGAAACTGGTGCTGAAACTGAATCATCATACTAACAGTCCTGGCAAGTTCTAATTTTGCTTTGCTGTTTGTAATACAATCTGCATTTAGCCTCGAGAAAGTAGCAGTAGCAGGGAAAGTGGCTGAATGCAGTCTCTAGGCAGGGATTAGGGCTTTGCAGTTTGTTGCTAAATCTATAGCTGTGACAGTTGACTATATTTTAATTTTTTGGGGTGAAAAAATTGACCATATTGTCATCAACAGAATATTAGGGGCTTTATGATCCATAATCCATATACGAATATGTGCACTGTGGCATATTTTGGTGTTATCTAACAGTTCAAAAGACAGTTGAAATATTTGTCTGTATTTAACTAGTCATTCACAGAGTATTAGATGCTTTTGGTGACATTTCGATGGTATATAAGTCTCCAAAAAAAAGCTGAAAAACTTGTCTGCATTCAATTAGTCATCCATAGAGTATTTGGGGCTCTTTATTACATTTCGGTGATATATTAGACTTCAAAATAGCATTTAAAAATTTACCTGTATTCAATTAGTCATCCATACAGTGTTTGGTGCTTTCTGTTAAATTTCGGTGGTATATAAGACTCCAAAAAAGCATTTAAATTTTTTTCTGTATTCAATTACTCATCATTAGAGTATTACATCTTGTGTTGTACATTTCTGTGGTATAAAACTCTTCAAAAAGCATTCAAAAGTTTTTTCTGTATTGAATTAGTAATCCGTAGCAGAGCAGAGGAATAATGGATCCAGGCCAAGAAGATGCAACATAGGATGTGGCAGTATCCTCTGGTCCAGCATCAGCCTCTTTCACAGAACCGCCAATGCCCAAACACAGGCCACAGTGTTCAGTGCTGGGGTTCTTGCGGACTGCAGATGGGAGAACCAGGATCCACCAACTAGTGAGCAGACTGTGCGGCCTAGGCTGGTCAGAAGAGAGAAAGAGGCAAGCCAGGACCAGGGATGGAGAAATGTTAGAGTGACCTCTATCCATAAGGTTCTAAAAGTTGGCATCCCCGGTGGGAAGTCATTACATATGACTGGCAGATGACATGAGGATCCATAGAAGAGTTTGGGACCCGTCATCACATTTTGTTCAACAATCGGGCAGTAAAGACAGAATACTTGCCTCAAAGCCTGCAGGAGTTGATGACTGGAACCTTGGCACGTTCCTCAAAGTGGAGGGTCCACTATGCTGGTATATGGTGGGTGTGATCCGAGAAGAATGGGAGCAGGATGAACCCTTCATGATAAATGAACAGGCCTGGGAGAGGTTCCTTGAGGCAGCATGAGATGGGTCTACAATCCCTGAGAGATCGTACTGTACTTGTGTTTCCCCACTTCCTATGTGCAATCAAGCAATCGTGCAGGTGACACAGGGGGAAGTCGCCCAATTCTACATGTTGGTGACTCTGGCAATATCCAAAGCTGAGTCACTTAAGGGGGTTTTACACATAGTGATATCGCTAGCGATATCGCTATAACGTCACCGATTTTATGACGTTATAACTAGTGTTGAGCGATACCGTTCGATACCCAAAAATATCGTATCGGATGGTATCGCCCGATACGAAAAAAATATCGGGTATCGCCGATTCCGATACCGGAAGTCCCATACAAGTCAATGGGACTTCCGGTATCGGAATTTAAAAAAGCCCTTTATTTCCTTGTTGGCTAATTCTACATAATTGAAAACAAATAATAATCATGTAGAATGTATTGTGGGAGGTGGAGGAGATATTAAAGGCAAAGTGGTTTATTCAAATCACATGGCATAGCATTAATTCCAATTTTTTTTTCAAGACGTTCGGAGTTAAAAAGATATTGACTATGTTAACCTTTTTTATATTTTGTCAGATATGCATGTTTCACAACTTCCATGCTCTTCACCTTCTTTTGTACTTCTCCCACACTTTCTCCTTCATGATCCACGGCAGTAGCATTTTTTTCATCAACTTTTTCTTCACCTTATTCATCTTCTTCTTCTTCATCTTCTTCCCATTAATTTTTTTTTCCATTCTTCATATTCTTCTTATTCAGCTATTATTAATTTTAATATGCTATTTCTTCATCTTCTTCCTATTCTTCTTTTTCTTCATTTTCTTATGGTGACAGGCATTCCTGTAATACTTATCTATAAAAGTTATAAGATTACACCTTACGTTCTGCCTGTCACTAAAGATTTACAACAGGATTTGTCCGCGTTCAGTTTGGCCTGCAGCAGCAGGCATTTTCCAGGGGCACCACGAGGAGGAACGGACTCACCCCCATTTACTGCTTAGTCTTCTTCTGCTTATAATTTTGATTTCTTCTATGCTGATTTTTAGTCTTATGCTTAATGTTCTTCTGCTTTCTGTTCTTATGCTTTTGCTTCTTCTCTTCTTCTGCTTCTTGTTCTTCTGTCTTTTGTTCTGTATCTTGGTGGTTGTCTTCATGTTCTTTGTCCTCTTGGTCTTATTATTTAGGGTCATATTTCTGGTCTTCTTTGGTGTGGTCTTCAGGGTCGTCGTCATCAGGGTCGTCGTCATGGAGATCAATAAGGATTACCAAAGACAATTTCAAAAAGCTTGATCTTGGAAATGTAGCAGAAGGTACAAGAAGGCTGAGATACTGGCGAGAACCAGCTGACAGTACTGGAACCCGTAGTGGCAGCAGAAGGAACAATAGCCAATGGCACTACTGAGGAACAGCTGACGGTGCTGGACCTCGGATACCGAGATGGAGGCACCTAGGCCAAAGGCTCTGGCGAGAACCAGCAGACAGTGCTGGCACCCGGATGGGTAGCAGAAGGAACAAGAGCCAATGGCACTACCGAGGACCAACTGACGGTGCTGGACCATGGTTACTAAGCAGAAGGTACCTGTGCTAAAAAGCAATACCAAGGACCAGCTGATGGTGCTGGACCTCAGATACCGAGATGGAGGCACCTAGGCCAAAGGCTCTGGCGAGAACCAGCAGACGGTGCTGGCACCCGGATGGGTACCAGAAGGAACAAGAGCCAATGGCACTACCGAGGACCAACTGGCGGTGCTGGACCATGGTTACTAAGCAGAAGGTACATGTGCTAAAAAGCACTACCAAGGACCAGCTGACGGTGCTGGACCTCGGATACCGAGATGGAGGCACCTAGGCCAAAGGCTCTGGCGAGAACCAGCAGACAGTGCTGGCGCCCAGATGGGTAGCAGAATGAACAAGAGCCAATGTCACTACCGAGGACCAACTGACGGTGCTGGACCATGGTTACTAAGCAGAAGGTACCTGTCCTAAAAAGCACTACCTTGGACCAGCTGACGGTGCTGGACTTCGGATACCGAGATGGAGGCACCTAGGCCAAAGGCTCTGGCGAGAACCAGCAGACAGTGCTGGAACCCGGATGGGTAGCAGAAGGAACAAGAGCCAATGGCACTACCGAGGACCAACTGGCGGTGCTGGACCACGGTTACTAAGCAGAAGGTACCTGTGCTAAAAAGCACTACCAAGGACCAGCTGATGGTGCTGGACCTTGGATACCGAGATGGAGGCACCTAGGCCAAAGGCTCTGGCAAGAACCAGCAGACAGTGCTGCACCCGGATGGGTAGCAGAAGGAACAAGAGTCAATGGCACTACCAAGGACCAGCTGACGGTGCTGGACCTCGGATACCGAGATGGAGGCACCTAGGCCAAAGGCTCTGGCGAGAACCAGCAGACAGTGCTGGCACCCAGATGGGTAGCAGAATGAACAAGAGCCAATGTCACTACCGAGGACCAACTGACGGTGCTGGACCATGGTTACTAAGCAGAAGGTACCTGTCCTAAAAAGCACTACCTTGGACCAGCTGACGGTGCTGGACTTCGGATACCGAGATGGAGGCACCTAGGCCAAAGGCTCTGGCGAGAACCAGCAGACAGTGCTGGAACCCGGATGGGTAGCAGAAGGAACAAGAGCCAATGGCACTACCGAGGACCAACTGGCGGTGCTGGACCACGGTTACTAAGCAGAAGGTACCTGTGCTAAAAAGCACTACCAAGGACCAGCTGATGGTGCTGGACCTTGGATACCGAGATGGAGGCACCTAGGCCAAAGGCTCTGGCAAGAACCAGCAGACAGTGCTGCACCCGGATGGGTAGCAGAAGGAACAAGAGTCAATGGCACTACCGAGGACCAACTGACGGTGCTGGACCACGGTTACTAAGTAGAAGGTACCTGTGCTAAAAAGCACTACCAAGGACCAGCTGACGGTGCTGGACTTCAGATACCGAGATGGAGGCACCTAGGCCAAAGGCTCTGGCGAGAACCAGCTGAAAGTGCTGGAACCCGGGTGGGTAGCAGAAGGTACCCATCCAAAGCAAAGTAGCCAGGCCGCAAGCTGGCCGCAGTTACCGAAACCCACAGTCCTACAGGGGGTCCATGTCACATTGGCACTACGGATCCAGCCTTCAGTGCCAGTTCCCGCAGCCCACATAGGAGTCACCTAAACTGCAGGCACCGTAGAGTCGGCTAACCCAGCCGCAAGATGACAGGACAACGGATTGGTGGCATAGTGACCTTGACACTACCCGGAAACAGCAGGCATGCTGAAAACAGGCTGGGCAACAGGGAGTACCCGTGCCAAAGACACTGCCGAGAACCAGCTGACGGTGCTGGAACCCAGATGGGTAGCAAAAGCTACAAGAGCCAATGGCACTACTGAGGAACAGATGATGGTGCTGGACCACGGTTACTAGGCAGGAGGTACCTGTGCTAGAAAGCACTACCAAGGACCATCTGATGGTGCTGGACCTTCGGATACCAAGATGGAGGCACCTAGGCCAAAGGCTCTGGCGAGAACCAGCTGACAAAGCCGGAGCCCGGGTGGGTAGCAGAAGGTACCCATTCAAAGCAAAGTAGCCAGGCCGCAAGCCAGCCGTAGTTACCAAAACCCACAGTCCTACAGGGCGTCCATGTCCCATGGGCACTATGGATCCAGCCTTCAGTGCCAGTTCCCGCAGCCCACATAGGAGTCACCTAAGCTGCAGGCACCGTAGAGTCGGCTAACCCGGCCGAAAAACGACAGGACAACGGATTGGTGGCATAGTCACCTTGACACTACCCGGAAACAGCAGGCGTGCTGAAAACAAGCTGGGCAACAGGGAGTACCCGTGCCAAAGACACTGCCGAGAACCAGCTGACGGTGCTGGAAACCAGATGGGTAGCAAAAGCTACAAGAGCTAATGGCACTACCGAGGAACAGCTGACGGTGCTGGACCACGGTTACTAGGCAGGAGGTACCTGTGCTAGAAACCACTACCAAGGACCAGCTGACGGTGCTGGACCTCGGATACCGAGATGGAGGCACCTAGGCCAAAGGCTCTGGCGAGAACCAGCAGACAGTGCTGCACCCGGATGGGTAGCAGAAGGAACAAGAGCCAATGGCACTACCGAGGACCAACTGACGGTGCTGGACCACGGTTACTAAGCAGAAGGTACCTGTGCTAAAAAGCACTACCAATGACCAGCTGACGGTGCTGGACCTCAGATACCGAGATGGAGGCACCTAGGCCAAAGGCTCTGGCGAGAACCAGCAGACAGTGCTGGCACCCGGATGGGTAGCAGAAGGAACAAGAGCCAATGGCACTACCGAGGACCAACTGATGGTGCTGGACCACGGTTACTAAGCAGAAGGTACCTGTGCTAAAAAGCACTACCTTGGACCAGCTGACGGTGCTGGACTTCGGATACCGAGATGGAGGCACCTAGGCCAAAGGCTCTGGCGAGAACCAGCTGACAGTGCTGGAACCCGGGTGGGTAGCAGAAGGTACCCATCCAAAGCAAAGTAGCCAGGCCGCAAGCCGGCCGCAGTTACCGAAACCCACAGTCCTACAGGGGGTCCATGTCCCATTGGCACTACGGATCCAGCCTTCAGTGCCAGTTCCCCCAGCCCACATAGGAGTCACCTAAACTGCAGGCACTGTAGAGTCGGCTAACCCGGCCGCAAGATGACAGGACAACGGATTGGTGGCATAGTGACCTTGACACTACCCAGAAACAGCAGGCGTGCTGAAAACAGGCTGGGCAACAGGGAGTACCCGTGCCAAAGACACTGCCGAGAACCAGCTGACGGTGCTGGAACCCAGATGGGTAGCAAAAGCTACAAGAGCCAATGGCACTACCGAGGAACAGCTGACGGTGCTGGACCACGGTTACTAGGCAGGAGGTACCTGTGCTAGAAAGCACTACCAAGGACCAGCTGACGGTGCTGGACCTTCGGATACCAAGATGGAGGCACCTAGGCCAAAGGCTCTGGCGAGAACCAGCTGACAATGCCGGAACCCGGGTGGGTAGCAGAATGTACCCATTCAAAGCAAAGTAGCCAGGCCGCAAGCCGGCCGCAGTTACCGAAACCCACAGTCCTACAGGGGGTCCATGTCCCATTGGCACTATGGATCCAGCCTTCAGTGCCAGTTCCCGCAGTCCACATAGGAGTCACCTAAACTGCAGGCACTGTAGAGTCGGCTAACCCGGCCGCAAGACGACAGGACAACGGATTGGTGGCATAGTGACCTTGACACTACCCGGAAACAGCTGGCATGCTGGAACCAGGCTGGGCAACAGGGAGTACCCGTGCCAAAGACACTGCCGAGCACCAACTGGCGTTGTTGGAGCCCAGGGACAATCATGGTGCAGGCCGAGGCCTACTTGGTGGCAGTTTTAGATTGATTGTAGGCTACAACAGAATGTCAACGTGCTCCAATTAGGCATCTGTCTCCACTCTGTTTCCAGGATTTCACGTGACCACCAACACCGCCAGTTAATGCGTACAGCAGCCGTCTGCCCAATCCACACGTGTTCCTGTGTTACTGGGGTTCTGTAATGTCAGCAGATCCCCTGATGTGTGTCTGCCACTGTCTCCTGCTCTGTCCACATTCCCACCGCTTGCAGTGGGAAGGTGGACAGCGCAGGAGACAGTGCCGGACACACATTGGGGGATCTGCTCACGTAACAGAACACCAGGAACACAGGAACACATGTGGAATGCGTGGACGGCAACTGTGAGCAGGAATTGGCGGTGTTGGAGGTCAGGGGAAATACTAGAAACAGAGTGGAGACAGAGGCCAAATCAAAGAATGTTTAAATCTGAAGTAGTTACAATTTGGAGGCAGCAGCACTTTGCCCTCCACACAGCAGGGGATCAGCTGACGTTACCGAACCCCACTTTCACATGAACGAGTGTTTTTTTCTGTGTGGACAGCACTTCCGAGCACCAACTAGCGTTGTTGGAGCCCAGGGACAATCAGGGTGCAGGCCGAGGCCTACTAGGAGCCAGGTGTAAAGCTGAGGTATTTTGACTTTGGAGAGAGCAGGACACTTTGCCCTCCACACAGCAGGGGATCAGCTGTCGCTACTCACCCCCACTTTCACATGAACAAGTGTGTTTTTCTGTGTGGACAGCACTTCCGAGCACCAACTAGCGTTGTTGGAGCTCAGGGACAATCAGGGTGCAGGCCGAGGCCTACTAGGAGCCAGGTGTAAAACTGAGGTATTTTGACTTTGGAGGGAGCAGGACACTTTGCCCTCCACACAGCAGGGGATCAGCTGACGTTACTGACCCCCACTTTCACATGAACAAGTGTTTTTTTCTGTGTGGACAGCACTTCCGAGCACCAACTAGCGTTGTTGGAGCCCAGGGACAACCAGGGTGCAGGCCGAGGCCTACTTGGTGGCAGTTTTAGATTGTTTGTAGGCTACAACAGACTGTCAACTTGCTCCAATTAGGCATCTGTCTCCACTCTGTTTCCAGGATTTCATGTGACCACCAACACCGCCAGTTTATGCGTACATCAGCCGACTGCCCAATCCACACGTGTTCCTGGGTTACTGGGGTTCTGTAATGTCGGCAGAGCCCCTGATGTGTGTAAGCCACTGTCTCATGCTCTGTCCACATTTCCACCGCTTGCAGTGGGAAGGTGGACAGCGCAGGAGACAGTGGCGGACACACATTGGGGGATCTGCTGACGTTACAGAACCCCAGTAACACAGGAACACGTGTGGAATGCGCGGACGGCAACTGTGAGCAGGAACTGGCGGTGCTGGAGGTCAGGGGAAATACTAGAGACAGAGTGGAGACAGAGGCCAAATCAGAGAATGTTTAAATCTGAAGTAGTTACAATTTGGAGGCAGCAGCACTTTGCCCTCCACACAGCAGGGGATCAGCTGACGTTACCGAACCCCACTTACACGTGAGCGAGTGTTTTGTCTGTGCGGACAGCACTTCTGAGCAACAACGGGCGGTGTCGGAGCCCAGGGAAAATCAGGTAGTAGGCCGAGGCCTACTTGGTGGCAGTTTGCAATTGTTTCTAGACTACTACTAACTGGCAACGTACTCCAATTAGGCCTCTGTCTTCACTCTGTTTCGAGTATTTCCTCTGGCTTCCAACCACGTCAGTTGCTGCTCTGAAATGCTGTCTGCACAACCCACACTTGTTCCTGTGTTACTGGGGTTCTGTAACACCAGCTTCTCCCTAGAGGTGAGTCAGGCAATGTCTCCTGCTCTGTCCACATTTCCACTACAAGTAGTGGGAATGTAGACAAAGCAGGAGACATTGCCGTGCTCACCTCTGGAGATGAGCAGATGTTACAGGACCCAGGTAACACAGGAACAAGTGTGGATTGTGTAGATGGCACTTGAGAGCAGAAACAGGCGGTGTTGTAGGCCGGAGGAAAAACTCAAAACAGAGTGGAGACAGAGGGCAAATCAGAGAACATATTAAATCAGAGGTAGTCAGAAGTTGTAGGCAGCAGGAGAGTTTGCCGTACACATAGCAGGGGATCAGCTGACGTTACCGAACCCCACTTACACATGAGCGAGTGTTTTGTCTGTGCGGACAGCACTTCTGAGCAACAACTGGCAGTGTCGGAGCCCAGGGAAAATCGGGTAGTAGGCCGAGGCCTACTTGGAGCCAGGTGTAAATCTGAGGTTGTTTGACTGTGGAGGGAGCAGGACACTTTGCCCTCCAAATAGCAGGGGATCAGCTGACGTTACCGAACCCCACTTACACATGAGAGAGTGTTTTGTCTGTGCGGACAGCACTTCTGAGCAACAACGGGCGGTGTCGGAGCCCAGTGAAAATAAGGTAGTAGGCCGAGGCCTACTTGGTGGCAGTTTGCGATTGTTTCTAGACTACTACTAACTGGCAACGTACTCCAATTAGGCCTCTGTCTTCACTCTGTTTCAAGTATTTCCTCTGGCTTCCAACCACGCCAGTTGCTGCTCTGAAATGCCGTCTGCACAACCCACTCTTGTTCCTGTGTTACTGGGGTTCTGTAACAGCAGCTTCTCCCTAGAGGTGAGTCAGGCAATGTCTCCTGCTCTGTCCACATTTCCACTACAAGTAGTGGGAATGTAGACAAAGCATGAGACATTGCTGTGCTCACTTCTGGAGATGAGCAGATGTTACAGGACCCAGGTAACACAGGAACAAGTGTGGATTGTGCAGACGGCACTTGAGAGCAGAAACAGGCGGTGTTGTAGGCCGGAGGAAATACTCAAAACAGAGTGGAGACAGAGGGCAAATCAGAGAACATATTAAATCAGAGGTAGTCAGAAGTTGTAGGCAGCAGGAGAGTTTGCCGTACACACAGCAGGGGATCAGCTGACGCTACCGAACCACACTTACACATGAGCGAGTGTTTTGTCTGTGCGGACAGCACTTCTGAGCAACAACGGGCGTTGCTGTAGCCCAGGAAATAAAGTTCAGGTCGTAGAAACATGAACACAACAGCAGACCTTGATCCTGTTGCCAGCCAATTATTTATTCTGGAAGAGGACTGGCAAATTCAGGTGAGATCCAGGCCTTGTTCATTTTCAGAAAAGTAAGCCGGTCAACATTATCGGCCGATAGTCGCGTGCGACAGTCTGTTACAACACCACCTGCAGCACTAAAGACACGTTCCAATAATACACTGGCAGCAGGGCAAGCCAGCACCTCCAATGCATACTGGCTAAGCTCTGGCCATGTATCCAGCTTAGAGACCCAATACTTGAACGGGGAAGAGCCATCTGGGAGTACACTAACAGGGCAAGACAAGTAGTCTGTCACCATCTGACGGAAACGTTGCCTCCTGCTGACTGGAGCCCTCTGTGATGGTGTAGCCGTTTGTGGCGGTCCCACAAAACTTTTCCACATTTGGGCCATACTGGCCTTGCCTTGTCCTGCGGCACTGCCTCTGCTACCTCTTTGTGCAGAGCTTCCTCCACTGCCTCTACCCACATGGCTGCTTTGAAAAGCACTACCAGCAACACTTGCGGGGGGGAATGGAGAACATGATGGCCTGCACAAGTGTTTCTTGGTACTCCCGCATTTTTCGCTCCCGATTCAACTGTGGTATGAGGCTTTGTAAGTTGTCCCGGTAGCGAGGATCTAGGAGGGTGTACACCCAATAATCAGCCGTGTGGAGAATGTTGGCGATGCGGCGGCCATTTAACAAGCACTGCAGCATGAAATCAACCATGTGCTGCAGACTGCCAACTGGTCCGGAAACGCTGTCCCCAGCTTGAGGCAGCATCTCTGCCTGCTCAGCATCACCCCACCCTCGCTGTACACACTGACTACTAGAGCCTTGTGTACCTCCCTCCTCTGGAGAGATGTGTTCCTCCTCCTCCAATGACTCCTCGTCATCCTCCTCACTAAGTGTCCCCTGCCTGGGCCTTTGTGTGGAAGCACGTTGCGCAGACTTGCCAGAAGCAGATGGCATTTCTGACTGCTCATCCTCGACCTCTTAAAAAACCTCCTCACTTAGTGCTTGCAAGGTTTTTTGAAGCAGACAGATGAGGGGGACAGTCATGCTGATTAGTGCATCATCTGCACTGGCCATCCGCGTGGAGTCATCGAAGGCACGCAAAACTTGGCAGATTATTATTATTATTATTATTATTTATTGTTATAGCGCCATTTATTCCATGGCGCTTTACATGTGAGGGGGGTATACATAAAAACAAGTACAATAATCTTAAACAATACAAGTCATAACTGGTACAGGAGGAGAGAGGACCCTGCCCGCGAGGGCTCACAATCTTCAAGGGATGGGTGATAATACAGTAGGCGAGGGTAGAGCTGGTCGTGCAGCGGTTTGGTCGATCGGTGGTTACTGCAGGTTATAGGCTTGTCGGAAGAGGTGGGTCTTCAGCCTCTTTTTGAAGGTTTCGATGGTAGGTGAGAGTCTGATATGTTGTGGTAGAGAGTTCCAGAGTAGGGGTGATGCGCGAGAGAAATCTTGTATGCGATTGTGGGAAGAGGAGATAAGAGGGGAGTAGAGAAGGAGATCTTGTGAGGATCGGAGGTTGCGTGCAGGAAAGTACCGGGAGACGAGGTCACAGATGTATGGAGGAGACAAGTTGTGGATGGCTTTGTATGTCATGGTTAGGGTTTTGTAATGGAGTCTCTGGGCAATTGGGAGCCAGTGAAGGGATTGACAGAGGGGAGAAGCTGGGCAATAGCGGGGGGACAGGTGGATTAGCCGGGCAGCAGAGTTTAGAATAGATTGGAGGGGTGCGAGAGTGTTTGAGGGGAGGCCGCAGAGCATGAGGTTGCAGTAGTCAAGGCGAGAGATGATGAGGGCATGGACTAGGGTTTTTGCAGATTCTTGGGTGAGGAATGAACGGATGCGTGAAATATTTTTGAGTTGAAGTCGGCAGGAAGTGGAAAGGGTTTGGATATGTGGTTTGAAGGAGAGATCAGCATCAAGGATTACTCCGAGGCAGCGAGCTTGTGGGACTGGGGAGAGTGGGCAGTCATTTACTGTAATTGATAGGTTCGTAGGGGGGGGTCACGTGAGATGGGGGAAAGATGATGAATTCTGTTTTGTCCATGTTGAGTTTCAGATATCTAGTGGAGAAGAAGGATGAAATAGTGGACAGACATTGAGGGATTCTGGTTAGTAGGGAGGTGATATCTGGTCCAGAGATGTAGATCTGTGTGTCATCAGCATAAAGATGATATTGAAAGCCATGAGATTCTATGAGCTGTCCCAGGCCAAAGGTGTAAATAGAGAACAGCAGGGGCCCTAGGACTGAACCTTGTGGGACTCCGACAGATAGGGGGCGAGGTGAGGAGGTGGTGTGTGAGTGGGAGACGCTGAATGTCCGGTCTGTTAGGTATGATGAGATCCAGGAGAGGGCCAAGTCTGTGATGCCGAGGGATGAGAGGGTCTGTAATAATAGGGAATGGTCCACTGTGTCAAAGGCAGCCGACAGGTCCAGGAGGAGGAGGACAGAGTAGTGTCGCTTGCTCTTGGCAGTTAAGAGGTCATTGGTGACCTTAGTAAGGGCAGTTTCAGTGGAGTGGTGTGACCGGAAGCCAGATTGTAAGCGGTCGAAGAGGGAGCAAGAAGAGAGATGGGAGGACAGTTCAAGGTAGACGTGTTGTTCCAGTAGCTTGGAGGCGTATGGGAGAAGTGATATAGGGCGATAGCTAGATGCAGAGGATGGGTCAAGAGAGGGCTTTTTGAGGATAGGTGTGATGGAGGCATGTTTAAAGCTTGAGGGGAAAACACCAGTTGTTAGTGATAGGTTGAAGAGATGGGTTAGGGTTGGGATGAAGACTGTGGTGAGGTTTGGGATGAAGTGGGATGGGATCGGGTCGAGTGCACAGGTGGTGAGATGTGATCTTGAGAGTAGAGTGGAGAGTCGATCTTCTGTAATGGTGGAGAAGTTGGTTTTGAAGGTGGAGGGCTGGGAAGTCGGGAGGAAGGGCTCTGGGGGTTGTTGACCAAAACTGTCCCTGATGTTATCAATTTTCTGCTTGAAAAATGAGGCAAAGTCTTCAGCTGAGATGAGTGGGGAGGGAGGAGGTGCTGGGGGGCGGAGGAGAGAATTGAAGGTGTTGAATAACTGTTTAGGGTTGTGAGACAGGGAGGATATGAGAGATGAGAAGTAGGTTTGTTTAGCTGTGGCGAGTGTGGTCTTGAAAGTAGTGAGGGACTGTTTGAATGCGATGAAATGCTCGTTGGAGTGGGATCTTTTCCATCTGCGCTCAGCAGCCCTGGAAGCTCGCCTCAGCTCTTTGGTCAGGCTGGTGTGCCAGGGCTGTCTGTTGATTTTGCGAGTTTTGGTATGTGTAAGTGGGGCAGCGGATTCCAAAGCTACAGCTATTGTGGTGTTATATAGAGCGGCAGCGTCATCCGCATTGTGTAAGGAACTTATATCTGTAAGAGGGAGGAGGGATTCGGAGAATGAGTGTAGGTCAAGGTGTTTAAGATTCCTGCGAGGGTGTGAAAGTTTGTGGGGTGGGGATTGTAGACATGGAGTGAAGAGGGAAGAGAATGTGAGCAGGTTGTGGTCAGAGAGAGGAAGAGGTGAGTTAGAGAGGTTAGATAGGGAGCAGAGGCGGGTGAAGATGAGGTCCAGTGTGTGGCCATCTTTGTGGGTGGCTGTAGAAGACCATTGAGTGAGGCCGAAGGAGGAAGTGAGAGATAGAAGTTTAGTGGCAGCTGAGAGGGAAGTGTCAATGGGGATGTTGAAGTCGCCCATGATGATAGTAGGGATGTCCGTGGAAAGGAAATGAAGTAACCAGGTGGTGAAGTGGTCAAAGAAGGTGGTGGCTGGCCCTGGGGGGCGGTAGATGACAGCCAGTTGGAGGTTGGAGGGGGAGTAGATGCGCACAGAGTGCACCTCAAAGGAAGGGAGGGTAACAGAGGGTGGCAGCGGGATTGGGGTGAAGGAGCAGGTATCTGACAGGAGAAAACCAACTCCTCCACCATGTTTGCTGCTGGGGCGGGGGGTGTGAGAAAGGTGGAAGCCGCCATACGAAAGTGCAGCAGGAGAGGCTGTGTCAGAAGGGGTGAGCCAGGTTTCGGTGATGGCGAGGAAGGAGAGTTTGGTAGTAACAAAAAGATCATGGATGTAGGAAAGCTTGTTGCAGACAGAGCGAGCGTTCCACAGAGCTCCTGTTAGTGGGACTGGGGAAGCGGGGGCTGGGTGAATGGGTATAAGGTTGGAGAGGTTACGGAAGGTTGTGATAGAGCGTGGATGGGAGGTAGAAATGACTGTGGGAATGTGGTGAGGAGGACCAGGATTTGGAGAGATATCACCAGCAGTGAGAAGGAGCAGAGAAAGTGTTAGCAGGTGGGAGCAGGAGAGGGCATGAGGGGGCTGTCTGTGTTTGGAGACAGAGGATTGTATGTTAAGGAACAGTTTTGAGGCGGAGGTGAGGTGGATGGGGAGGATTGAAGAAGAGATGAACAGTTCCTTACTAGGAGTAGGGATTAGGGGAATTAGCAGAAAGTGAAGGATTATTGGGGTGAAAGTGAAAACAAACAGAAACATTGTTTACAGTGACTGTGTCCAGTTACCTTCAGTTCCCTTCTGGTTCAATTCTGGTTTTAATTCTTAAATTAATCTTCACACTTCACGCAGATGTCCCTCATAGTGGCCCACTCAGTGGTGGTGAAGTGTGTCCGGCGCACAGTGCGACTTGTTTGCGCCTGATGCAGCTGGTACTCCATTACTGCTGCCTGCTGCTCACACAAACGCTCCAACATATGTAACGTTGAATTCCACCTGGTGGGGAGGTCACATATGATGCGATGTTCTGGCAGGCGGAATCGGCGTTGCAGAGATGCAATGCGCGATCTTGCCATGCTGGAACGCCACAAGTGAGCACACTCTAGGCGAACCTTGTGCAGCAGTGCATCAAGATCCGGATAGTCCCTCAGAAAGCTCTGCACGACCAAATTGAGCACGTGTACCAGACATGGTATGTGAGTGAGGTTGCCTAGGCCCAGAGCTGCCACTAGATTTCGGCCATTGTCACTCACTACCAAACCTGGCTGGAGATTCTCTGGCACAAACCACACATCGCTTTCCTGCTTGATGGCATTCCAGAGCTCCTGTGCTGTGTGGCTCCGATTTCCCAAAGAAATTAATTTAAGGACGGCCTGTTGACGTTTGGCCACACCTGTGCTCATATCTGGCCTAACAGGCTCATGCAGTGCTGATTCCGAGGAACTAGAGTAGGAGGAGGACTCAATATGTACAGACTGCATTCCTGCAATCCTTGGAGTTGGCAGAATACGTACAGAGCCAATCTCCAGATCTGTACCCGGCTCCACAACATTGACCCAATGGGCAGTGAGGGAAAGGTATCGTCCCTGTCCATGGCTACTGGTCCACGCATCGGTGGTCAGGTGGACCTTGCTACTGACGGCGTTTAGTGGCGCATTTTTAATTTTTCCCTCCACATGCTTTTGCAGGGCAGGGACGGCTTGCCTGCTGAAATAAAACTGGCTGGGCACATTGTATTGTGGAACTGCCAATGACATCAAGTTCCGGAAGGTGTCAGTCTCCACCAGCCTGAATGACAGCATCTCAAGGGCCAGTAGTTTGGCAATGCCGGCATTCAGAGCCAGTGCTCGGGGATGGTTTGCCGAGTATGGCCGCTTTTTCTCCCATGCCTGTGCTACCGATTGCTGGTGAGTGGCCTGGGAGTGTGCTGATGACTGCGAACGTGGTTCAGTGGGTGGAATTTCACTGGGTCTCTGGACAACAGTGGCAGTGGTTCTTCCATGGCGTTCCAGTGAGGAAGCCGAACCAGCTGTGTGTGAGCTGGAGGAAGAGGCTCCAACACGAGCTGAAGAGGTGGTAGGTGCTGCTGAAGGTTGGCCTACATCTTCAGTGTGTCTGTGTAACTCCACCTCGTGCTTGGTACGCACATGTTTCCACATATTTGTGGTATTGAGGTTGCTCACATTTTTCCCTCGTTTCACTTTCTGATGACACAGCTTGCATTTAACAAAGCAAATGTCATCTGCAACTGTGTCAAAAAAAGACCACGCACTGCAAGTCCTGGGAGCGCCCGTTTTGTGTTTTGGAAGAGGATTGCTCCTCACGGGTGCCAAAGTGGAGGCTACAGGCAAGCAAGTCTGCCCCCGCCCTCTCCCTCCTCTTTTGGCCATTCGGGGAATCTCTTCCCCAGAGCTGCTCCCACCACCTTCCTGTGGCTGACGCCATGATGGGTCAAGGACCTCATCATCTCCACTCCCCTCTTCAAGCACCGGCTGGTCCTGGGTTGTCCCGCCAGCACTGTACGCACCAGAAATTGGCAACTGAGTCTCATCATCATCAGATGAGCACTGAGGTGTGCTGACAATAGGCACTGGCCCACCCGCCTCTTCAGATTCAGAGGGACAAAGCAGTTGCGCATCACTGCATACTCCCTCTTCTTCATGCTCTAGAATGCTGCTTGGCTGGCCACCTCTTTCCAAGCCAACAGATTCTGAGAACAGAAGTAAAGATTGAGATGGCTCCTGTCCAGGGCTCTCAGACTGCCAGGGCAATTTGGCAGGTGGTGAAGAGACAGATGGTTGCTCTTCAGTGCTCTGGCCTTGGGAGGATGCGGAAGTCATTGAAGTGGATGCATTAGCTGCCATCCTTCCGACAACGGCTTCAATTTGTTCGTCACGCAGCAGTGGGGTACGGCGAGGTCCTACAAAGCTGTGCATGAAGGACTGTTGCCTGGTAAAAGTGGGGGATGCCGGGTCACTGGTGGCCGCAGCAGACACCGAATCCCCACGTCCTCTCCCTGCTGAATCCCCCCATCCACTCCCTGCTGAAACTCCACGGCCACGACCACGTGCCTTACTACCTGCCTTCTTCATCTTGGTAGACTGATAAAGATAGGCAGAAAAGTAAAAAAAGGGTGGCTTAGTTTTCTTATTCCTGAACACCTGCTAACCAGTATAAGAAACACTAATTTGGCTAAGAGTGTGTGTACTACACTTTAATATGATCTAATGTGGCCTACACAACTGTAAAGTGGAGTGTTTGGTGAACTTTATTTCCTTTTTTTTTGGGGGGGGGAAAGAAAAGGATGTGACCAAAGTTTGAAAGCTATAGTATCACAAACTTTTTGGAGCGATTACAATGCAGGAAGCTAACCTACAATGCAATAGATGAGGCTCCAAAAAATAGGTGATACTAGTCTGGCTGGCCCTGATGGGCACAAGCCAGCAAAAAGGCTCCTCTATCTAATCCTATATAGTGTTTGCAACCAACCAATGACAATGGATGCGGATGGAAGCACACTAATATAGGAACAAAAATATGGATAAATTAGCTGCAAACAAAAGGACTATGTATGAGGCAGTGACGCACGCTGAGCGGACTACAGCTAGTGGTGGCTGTAGAACACACTGCAACGTGAGCTGCACTCACACACAGAGAGACCTATCAGACAGCCAAAAACAGTGCAGAGAAATGGGCTATAGCACTGAAAGGCTGCTGAAAGGCTCCGCTGTCCACTCCTTTAGTGTTTGCAACCAACGTATATGGATACGTATGGAAGCACACTATACAGGAGAAAAAAAAGCAGCAATAAAAGAAAAATGTGTCTGAGGCAGAGACACACGCTGGGCGGCCTACAAGCAGACGTGCCTGCAGGACACACTACACAGCGTGGGTCTGCACTCACACAGCCCTTGCAGACAGCTATTAAAACAGCGCTGCTGGGCTACAAAAATGCTACAGTGGTGGATTATGTAGCCTGGGTAGAGCAATAGATATTTTTGATGATTGCTATTTCTAACTGTCCCTCACAGTCTTCAACAGCAGCCTGTCCCTAACTGAATTCACAGCAGAGTGACCAGAAATGGCGGCTGCAGTGGTTTTTATAGTGCATCATGACATCATTTCAGCAGCCAATCACAGCCATGCCAGTAGTTAACATGCCTACATGCCTAACAGGATGTGTCCACACTTCTGAGGATCCCCATTGGCTGAATCAAATCGAGCGGGCTCCTATCATTATGGGAACTTCCGATTCCGGTATTCGATATGAAAAAAGTATCGGAACTAAGTATCGGAATTCCGATACAGCGAATATCGGCCGATACCCGATACTTCCGGTATCGGAATGCTCAACACTAGTTATAACGATATCGCTAGCGATATCGCTATGTGTGATACTTACCTCCGACCGGCTCCCTCGCTGTCCATCGCTGATCGCGCGAAAATGTCCAGCTCCATTTCTCATCATCCGCTTCCTGCTGGGCTTCCTGCTGGCGCCGACAAGTGACGCATGGAGGCGGGCGGGAGGATGTCAGGATCGCTGTGTGTGAAAGGTGAGTATCGTGCGCTGCGTCGCTGCTGCATCGCTGTGACATCTTCAGGTGTGACAGCTCACTAGCGATCATTTAGCGATGCACCAGCGATCCTGACCGGGTCAGATCGCTGGTCGGATCGCTGGTGCATCTCTAAATGTAAAGGGGCCTTTACAGCACCATCACTTGTGAATTTTGCTCCAGGAAGCAAGTGGAGGCAGTCTCCCCAGCCTTCCAAGGAAAGAAAAGAAGTGTGCATCTGATAAAGATTACTCCATTGTTTACCTTAAAATTTTTATCCAGGCTTTGCACTTTCTGCAAAGCATTTATGGGTGTAGACGTACTACACTTTCAAAATATTTATTTTCAGCTTTTTTCTGTATTCAATTATTCATCCATACAGTTTAATGCTGTTATTGTTGCAGTGTGTTGCTATCTAAAGCTCAAATTAGACACAAATTAGACACAAATGTTGCCCATTCATATTCGTGTTTGGATTCCCATGCGTTTTCCTCAAAATTGGCAAAATTCGTTCAAAATTTGGTAAATGATCGTATTTCCACTAATGCTTTTGCTTGGACTTTGGCTAGGATAGTGGTGCTTTATGATGAGCGAGGAGGTACGTGTTTGATGAGAAGAGGGAGTGGGGAGATGTCAGAGTAGTGGCAAACTGTATTTTTTTAAATAGCTTAATGTGTGGAGATTTCAGCAGGAAAATCAGTGTGCAGAAACTACCCACAACATCCATACACGAGGGCTTCTGTCATTGGCTGCCAAGTCATATGTCCAGCTCCATATTAAAAGTGGATGTTTTTGTGCCATTTTGTCAGTGTTACAGCGCAGAAAGGTTGCTCCTGCTGCTCATGCAGGATATCAGATAGATAGCCACTTGGCTTAATGTCAGCTAATTCAGCTAGATAGGGTCCTACATCAAATTGACCTTCCAGCATCTCAACAGTTTGTGCTAATAGTGTGGTGTAGCCGAGAAAGTTCACATTTCAGAATCTAAATCCTTTCTGTTAATAGTGTGCGTTAGCTGTAGAGTAAGGATTGCCAGAGCCCAAATATTTTTGTACTCTGGGAAAATAGATGCTGGTGTAGCCGAGAAAGTTCACATTTCAGAATCTAAATCCTTTCTGTTAATAGCGTGCGTTACCTGTAGTGTAAGGATTGCCAGAGCCCAAATATTTTTGTACTCTGGGAAAATAGATGCCACTTTAGTGGTGTGTGACAATATTTTTTTTTAAATGTGGAGACTCCAAGTTGGGTTGCCTGTAGTGGAAGGTGTGTCAAAGGCCCATAATACTATTTCTACTCTGAAGAGATTGATGCCACTTTAGTGGTGTATGACAATATTTTTTTTAAATGTGGAGGCTTGAAGTTGGGTCTCCATCTGGTGGTTTGCGTGTAGTGGTAGGGGTGATAGATCCCCATTATTCTATTTTTACTCTGGGGAAATTGATGACACATTAGTGGTGTGTGCCAATAATTGTTTCTGTTAGGGCTGGCGCTGTTCGTCCACCATTACTAGCCAGACCCTGGCGCTAGGATAATGTTAGGGCTGGCGGAACGCACCAAATTATAAAGTAGTAGTAGGTGCATTCGCAGCCTGGGGTCCACCGTGCAGAGGTGGTATACTGCTGCTAGACAATGTCGGAAGAATAGAGCGGCATAAAAACAGTCACACGTGGTTTACGTCACCCAATGTGAACAGGAGTGGACTCTGTTAATTCAAAGAGCCGCGCAGCTGCTTAACGTGGATGCCGGAGCCTGTTTAACTCACAGAGCCTGGCCAAAGAGCGCACAGCAAGTGGCCACAGAACTCTACCCCAAGGACACGGGGTTAGAGTCCTTCTAGGCCCACTGAGCGTGCAGTGTCGCTGCAACGAGCCCCGCTATAGACGCTGGCTATGGAGTGTGGAGCACGGGCACTGAGGCGTGCCAAGTCACTGATGATGGCTAATGCCTGACTCAGACTCTGACCTACCTACGCCTAAGCCTGGGCGCTAGCAGGCTAGGCTGCACAACACATGTGTACCAAGGGTAGGGGTTTCATAATGAGTCAGTCACCAGAGACATTTGTACGTATGCACATACACCACTCACTCCTTATAGTCTGAAAATACAGTCTATCCTAGCACATGGCTGAGCGACCATGCGAACCTTTTATAGCCGCGAGCGTCCGGGACCTTCCTGGCTTCTCGGATGGGCCAATCCGAACACGAGCAGGACCTGAGCATGTGACCTTCGATCTCCAATGGGAGATCACTCCACGGGCATGCTCAGTGGTCCGACAGAACGTTCTCCTGCTCACGGTTCCCTCAAACAGGGCAATAGGAGTTTACAGGGAGACACTGAGCACTTGTTCTAGATGTAGCAGAGCTAGACCCATCAAGGGACAAATGGATTAGCAGCATCTCTTTGGAAAGGTGAGGAATATTGTTGTTTTTTTTATTTTTAACTCATTTGCAGATAATAAGGAAATGGGCAAGGTCATAAGTATGGTTAAATTAAGATTTAATAAAGGAGTCTGTGTCATTCTTTCAATTAAAGGACTTTATTCTGGGTGTCTGTGTTTTCATACAATATGACTATGGGGTTTGTAATTGGGCATCTTATTGACGCCTCTCCATTACTAACCTCGGGACTTCATATCACCTGACAATAGAAAGGTGACGTCAACCCCCCAACTATCAGCCCACTTGCCACTGCTACAGGAAAAGTAGGAAGAGCGAGGCTAAGTCCCAGAATTGGAGCATCTTAGAGATATGCCTTGTCTGGGACAACTGAGAGCTGATATTTTTAGGCTGGGGGGTCAGTATCCATGGCCCCTTCCTAGGCTATTAATCAGCTCGCAGCTATCCGCATAGCCTTTAGTGGTTATTAATTATAGGGGGACCTTAAGTCATTTTTTTAGGGTCCCCCATTTTAATAGCCAGTAAAGGCTAAGTATACATCTGTTAGCTGATATTAATAGCCTGGGAAACTCCATGAGTATTACCACCTTGCCAAGCTATAACCATTGTCGCCCAGCTGTAGGCTTTCCCTTTACTGGTTATGAAAATTACGTGGGAGCCAACACCATTTTCTCAGAAAAATTAACTTTTATTCATTAAATACATGTACAGTAAGCTACACACACTGTACTAATTGTATTTGTCACAGACATCCATATATCTACCAATTCTATTTGTATTTACTGTATGTAATCCATTTCTACTATCCTGTCGGCTCCTGCTGTGACTTTACACTACGTGGCTGCTGAATTGCCGGCTTTTCTTCTATCTATGTAATTTATATACACACACATACAGTGACATGTAAAAGTTTGGGCACCCAGGGTCAAAATTACTGTTATTATGAACAGTTAAGCAAGTTATAGATTAAATGATCTCTAAAAGGCCTAATGTTAAAGATAAAACATTTCCTTTGTATTTTAGGCAACATATACATATTTTTTTCATCTGTAAAGTTTTAAAAATTGCAAAAAGGAAAATGGGCCGATGCAAAAGCTTGGGCACCCTTGGAGATTTGTGTGCTCAGATAACTTTGACCAAAGTTTCAGTCCTTAATTAGCCTGTTAGGGTTATGTCTTGTTCATTATCATCATTAGGAAAGGCTAGGTAATGCAAATTTCCAGCTTTATAAAAACGCAGCCTCCTCCAACCTTGTAGCAAAAAACAGCAGCCATGGGTTCTTCTAAGCAGCTGACTAGCACTCTGAAAATGAAAATGGTGGAGACCCACAAAGCAGGAGAAGGCTTTAAGAAGGTAGGAAAGTGTTTTTCAAGTTGCCCTTTACTCAGAAATGTACTGTGGTAATTAAGAAATGGCAGATAACAGGAACAGTCGAGATAAGGTCTAGAAGACCAAGCAAAATTTCAGTGAGAGCTGCTCATAGCATTGCTAGAGAGGTAAATCAGAACCCCTGCTTGAATGTAAAAGACCTACAGAAAGATTTGGCAGTTGTGGTACATTGTTCTACTGTTCAGAGACACCCTCACAAATATGGCCTTCATGGAAGAGTCATCAGAAGAAAACCTCTCCTGCGACTTCACCATAAAATTCAGTGTCCAAAGTATGCAAAAGAACATCAAGCCTGATGCATTTTGGAAAACAAGTCCTGTGGACCGATGATGTTAAAATACAACTCTTTCGTCACAATGATCAAAGTTATGTGTGAAGTAAAAAGGGCACAGAATTTCAGGAACAGAACATCTCACCAACCATTAAGCATGGGGGTGGATCTATCATGCGTTGAGGTTGTGTTGCAGCCAATGGCACAGGGAACATTTCACGGGTAAAGGGAAGAATGGATTCAATGAAATGTCAACAAATTATTGATGCAAACATAACATTGTCTGTAAAAAATCTGAAGTTGAAAAGAAGATGGTTTCTACAAATGGATAATAATCCTAAACACACGTCAAAATCCACAATAGATGACCTCAAAAGGCGCAAGCTGAAGGTTTTTCAATGCCCCTCACAGTTCCCTGATCTGAACATCATTGAAAATCTGCACTTACCTGCAGCCTCCGATCCTCACAAGATCTTCTTCTCTACTCCCATCTTATCTCCTCTATCCACAATCACATACAAGATTTCTCCCGCGCATCCCCTCTACTCTGGAACTCTCCACCACAACATATCAGACTCTCGCCTACCATGGAAACCTTCAAAAAGAACTTGAAGACCTACCTCTTCCGACAAGCCTACAACCTGCAGTAACCACCGATCCACCAAACTGCTGCATGACCAGCTCTACCCTCGCCTACTGTATCCTCACCCATCCCTTGTAGATTGTGAGCCCTCGCGGGCAGGGTCCTCTCTCATCCTGTACCAGTCGTGACTGGTATTGTTTAAGATTATTGTACTTGTTTGATATTAAGTATACCCCTCCTCACATGTAAAGCGCCATGGAATAAATGGCACTATAACAAAAAATAATAATAATCTGTATCTAGACCTCAATATAACAGTGCATGCAAGACAACCCAGGAGTCTCATAGAACTGGAAGAATTTTCCAAGGAAGAATGGATGAAAATCCCTGAAACAAGAATGAAAAGAGTCTAAACTGACTACAAAAAGTGTTTACAAGGTGTGATACTTACAAAAGGAGGTGCTACTAGGTACTAACCATGCAGGGTGCCCAAACTTTTGCATCAACCAGTTTTTCTTTTTGTAATTTTTAAAATGTAAAAGATGAAAATATATATATTTTTTGCCTAAAATACAAAGGAAATGTGTCATCTTTAACCTTAGGTCTTTTAGAGATCATTTCATCTTTAACTTGATTAACTGTTCACAATAACAGTAATTCTGACCAGGGGTGCCCAAACTTTTAAATGCCACTGTATATATATATATATATATATATATATATATATATATATATATATATACTGTATGTGTATATATATATACATAGAACAGATAGATATATAGATGTCAGTGACATATATATATATATATACTAGCTGAGGAGCCCGGCGCTGCCCGGGCATAGTAACTAACTTTGGTTAGTTAAAACAGATTATAATTAACCTCCACCCCATAGTCCCGTGCCCATATACCCATCATACATATCCACCATCCCATAGGCCCGTGCCCATATACCCATCATACATATCCTCCATCCCATAGTCCCATGCCCATATACCCATCACACATCCTCCATCCCATAGGCCCGTGCCCATATACCCATCATACATATCCTCCATCCCATAGTCGAGTGTCCATATACTCATCACACATCCTCCATCCCATAGTCCCATGCCCATATACCCATCACACATCCTCCATCCCATAGTCCCATGCCCATATACCCATCATACTTATTCGCCATCCCATAGTCGAGTGCCCATATACCCATCACACATCCTTCATCTCATAGTCCAGTGCCCATATACCCACCATACATATCCTCCATCCCATAGTCCCGTGCCCATATTCCCATCATACATATCCACCATCCCATAGTCCTGTGCCCATATACCCATCATACATATCCTCCATCCCATAGTCCAGTGCCCACATACCCATCACACATCCTTCATCCCATAGTCCCGTGCCCATATACCCATCATACATATCCTCCATCCAATAGTCCAGTGCCCATATACCCATCACACATCCTCCATCCCATAGTCAACCATTATGACATCATAATGAGCGGCGGGGCATGCAACATATGATGACATCAGCGTCACCAAGGCAACCATTGTGACATCATAATGAGGGGCGGGGCTTGATACGCACACACTGTTTCCCCATTATGTAGATAGGGGCATTATGACATCATAATGAGGGGCGGGGCTTGACACGCACATACTTTTTCCCCAGTATGTAGACAGGGGCAAAATTGTTTGGTGAATTGGAATGCGCGGGGTTAAAATTTCGCCTCACAACATAGCTTAGGATGCTCTCGGGGTCCAGACGTGTGACTGTGCCAAATTTCGTGGCTGTAGCTGCGACGGTGCGGATGCCTATCCTGGACATACACACACACACACATACAGTGGGGCAAAAAAGTATTTAGTCAGTCAGCAATAGTGCAAGTTCCACCACTTAAAAAGATGAGAGGCCTCTGTAATTTACATAATAGGTAGACCTCAACTATGGGAGACAAACTGAGAAAAAAAAATCCAGAAAATCACATTGTCTGTTTTTTTTCATTTTATTTGCATATTATGGTGGAAAATAAGTATTTGGTCAGAAACAAGCAATCAAGATTTCTGGCTCTCACAGACCTGTAACTTCTTCTTTAAGAGTCTCCTCTTTCCTCCACTCATTACCTGTAGTAATGGCACCTGTTTAAACTTGTTATCAGTATAAAAAGACACCTGTGCACACCCTCAAACAGTCTGACTCCAAACTCCACTATGGTGAAGACCAAAGAGCTGTCAAAGGACACCAGAAACAAAATTGTAGCCCTGCACCAGGCTGGGAAGACTGAATCTGCAATAGCCAACCAGCTTGGAGTGAAGAAATCAACTGTGGGAGCAATAATTAGAAAATGGAAGACATACAAGACCACTGATAATCTCCCTCGATCTGGTGCTCCACGCAAAATCCCACCCCGTGGGGTCAGAATGATCACAAGAACGGTGAGCAAAAATCCCAGAACCACGCGGGGGGACCTAGTGAATGAACTGCAGAGAGCTGGGACCAATGTAACAAGGCCTACCATAAGTAACACACTACGCCACCATGGACTCAGATCCTGCAGTGCCAGACGTGTCCCACTGCTTAAGCCTGTACATGTCCGGGCCCATCTGAAGTTTGCTAGAGAGCATTTGGATGATCCAGAGGAGTTTTGGGAGAATGTCCTATGGTCTGATGAAACCAAACTGGAACTGTTTGGTAGAAACACAACTTGTCGTGTTTGGAGGAAAAAGAATACTGAGTTGCATCCATCAAACACCATACCTACTGTAAAGCATGGTGGTGGAAACATCATGCTTTGGGGCTGTTTCTCTGCAAAGGGTCCAGGACGACTGATCCGGGTACATGAAAGAATGAATGGGGCCATGTATCGTGAGATTTTGAGTGCAAACCTCCTTCCATCAGCAAGGGCATTGAAGATGAAACGTGGCTGGGTCTTTCAACATGACAATGATCCAAAGCACACCACCAGGGCAACGGAGTGGCTTCGTAAGAAGCATTTCAAGGTCCTGGAGTGGCCTAGCCAGTCTCCAGATCTCAACCCTATAGAAAACCTTTGGAGGGAGTTGAAAGTCCGTGTTGCCAAGCGAAAAGCCAAAAACATCACTGCTCTAGAGGAGATCTGCATGGAGGAATGGGCCAACATACCAACAACAGTGTGTGGCAACCTTGTGAAGACTTACAGAAAACGTTTGACCTCTGTCATTGCCAACAAAGGATATATCACAAAGTATTGAGATGAAATTTTGTTTCTGACCAAATACTTATTTTCCACCATAATATGCAAATTAAATGAAAAAAAAACAGACAATGTGATTTTCTGGATTTTTTTTTCTCAGTTTGTCTCCCATAGTTGAGGTCTACCTATGATGTAAATTACAGAGGCCTCTCATCTTTTTAAGTGGTGGAACTTGCACTATTGCTGACTGACTAAATACTTTTTTGCCCCACTGTACATACACACACATACATACACACATACATACATACACACTTTGAGCTTTATATATTAGATAGATATATATATATATAGTATATACAGCTATATGTATCTATCTGTATATATATATATATATATATATGTCATTGATATCTATATATCTATCTATTCTATGTGTTTTTAACTATTCTATCTATTCTTTTCTTACTTTTCAATCTGTGAGTTTACTGATCATGGCGCATGAATTGACAGCTTTTATTCTATCTATCAATCTAGCAATCGCACTACATTTGGATGTAAATCGGATGCTAGGTGTGAAATATCGGATTCTACTCCCATGGCACTCAAATGACACTGGCATTACACTCGTGCGACTCTCTTCAGGGAGGCTCGGACCGATTTTTAATGCGTTTAGTGTGACTTTGGCCTTATCTGTAGCCTTCCTTTTTTACAAATCAGCACACTGAAATGCTAAAGTACTAAAAGATCATATTGTTACTTATAACAAGTGAGCTCTAAACATAAACACCCCTATCTTTAAATTTTTAATGAAATGATGATGGGCATTTTCAATGCCAAAATGAATTCTATTATCTTATCTATTGAACAATGATTATCAGTCATTCATTCTAATAATGGTCTGAACAGAAAATGATCTTATTTCCTCACACTCCACAATTCTCCACTTTTCTTGGGTCAGAGAACTCAATAGTGAAATGTCAAGACTGTAATAGAACAGACTGACTAATGTTTTCTTTAATATGTTCTAATTAGGGAGCAGTAGGATTTGATTAGCGTACAATAATGTAAAATATATATTTTGTAATGGTTACTCTGTATTTCTTAAGTTACATTACGTAAAACACTATATGCTTAACACAATTTGATACATTGCAATCTATAATAATAATGAAACTGGATTTTAACCCCTTCCTGACATCCGACGGTATATCCCGTCCATGGGACCTGGGCCCCTATGCCCATGGACGGGATAGTACGTCGGGCGCGATCAGCGGCGCCCACGTGGTGAGCGCCGCTGATCGCGGCCGGGTGTCAGCTGATTATCACAGCTGACACCCGGCACAATGTGTCAGGGGCGGTCACGGACCGCCCCCAACACGTTAACCCCTTGCACACCGCGATCAAACATGATCGCGGTGTACCGGGAGTTAAAGGGAAGCATCGGCAGGGAGGGGGCTCCCTCCGTGCTTCCCTGAGCCCCCCACGGCAGCGCAATGTGCAGCGCTGCTGCGGGGGACTCCTTTCCTCCAGGCCCCCGAATCCAAGATGGCGACGGGGGCCTTCGGGGGCCTGAGGAAGCTGGCTTCCTCAGTGCCTGCAAAGCGCAGGCATGAGGAAGCCTTCTGCAGTGCCTGTGTCAGATCGCTGATCTGTCACAGTGATCTGTGATGTGACAGATCAGCTATCTGTCACAGGACAGTGATGTCCCACCTGGGACTATTTAATAAAGTAAAAAAAAAAATAAAAAAAAGTGTAAAAATAATTTAAAAAAATCGCCAATTAAATTAGAAAAAAAAAAAAATATTCCCCCAATAAATCCATTTTTTGGAAATAATAAAAAAAAACCAATAAAAGTACACATATTAGGTATCGCCGCGTCCGTAACGACCCGCCCTATAAAACTGTCCCATTAGTTAACCCCTTTAGCCAACCCCTTAAAAAATAAAAATAAAAAACGAAGCAAAAAATAATGATTTATTATCATACTGCCAAACAAAAAGTGTAATAACGCGCGATCAAAAAGACGCATATAAATATCCATGGTACCGCTGAAAACGTCATCTTATCCCGCAAAAAACGAGCCGCCACACAGCATCATCAGCGAAAAAATAAAAAAGTTATAGCTCGCAGAATAAAGCGATGCAAAAATAATTATTTTTTATATAAAATAGTTTTCATTGCATAAAACCGACAAAAACATAAAAAAACGACCTAAATGAGGTATTGCTGTAACCATACTGACCCGAAGAATAAAACCGCTTTATCAATTTTACCGCACGTGGAACGGTGTAAACGCACCCCCCCAAAAGAAATTCATGAAACGCTGGTTTTTCTTCATTCTGCGTCCCAAAAATCGGAATAAAAAGCGATCAAAAAATTTCACGTGCCCGAAAATGGTACCAATAAAAACGTCAACTCGTCCCGCAAAAAATAAGACCTCACATGACCCGGTGGGTCAAAATACGGAAAAATTATAGCTCTCAATATGTGGTGATGCAAAAACTATTTTTACAATAAAAAGCGTCTTTTAGCGTGCGACAGCTGCCAAAAATAAAAACCGCCATAAATAGTAAATCAAACCCCCCGTTATCACCCCCTTAGTTAGGGAAAAATAATAAAATAAAAAAAATGTATTTATTTCCATTTTTCCATTAAGGTTAGGGCTAGGGTTAGGGCTAGGGGTGTGTTGGGGTAGGGTTAGGGCTAGGGTTAGGGTTAGGGTAGGGTTAGGGTTAGGGCTAGGGTTAGGGTTAGGGCTAGGGTTAGGGCTAGGGTTAGGGTTAGGGCTAGGGGCATGTTGGGGTTCGGGTTGGAGTTAGAATTGGGGGTTTCCACTGTTTGGGCACATCAGGGGCTCTCCAAATGCAACATGGCGTCTGATCTCAATTCCAGCCAATTCTGAGTTGAAAAAGTCAAATGGTGCTCCTTCCCTTCCAAGCTCTGCCATGCGCCCAAACAGTGTTTTACCCCCACATGTAGGGTATCAGCCTACTCAGGACAAATTGCAAAACAATTTTTGGGGTCCAATTTCTCCTGTTACCCTTAGGAAAATAAAAAATTGGGGGCAAAAACATCATTTTTGTGGAAAAAAATGATTTTTTTATTTTCACGTCCGAGTGTTATAAACTTCTGTGAAGCACTTGGGGGTTCAAAGTGCTCACCACACATCTAGATAAGTTCCGTGGGGGGTCTAGTGTCCAAAATGGGGTCACTTGTGGGGAGTTTCAATAGTTTAGGTACATCAGGGGCTCTCCAAATGCACATGACACCCGCAGACCATTCCATCAAAGTCTGCATTCCAAAACGTCACTACTTCCCTTCCGAGCCCCGACGTGTGCCCATACAGTAGTTTTCTCCCACATATGGGGTATCAGAATACTCAGGACAAATTGGACAACAACTTTTAAGGTCCAATTTCTCCTGGTACCCTTGGGAAAATAAAAAATGGTGACTAAAAGATCATGTTTGTGGAAAAAATACAAATTTTTTATTTTCACACCCGGGCGTTATAAACTTCTGTGAAGCACTGGGGGGTTCAAAGTGCTCACCACACATCTAGATAAGTTCCTTGGGGGGTCTAGTTTACAAAATGGTGTCATTTGTGGGGGGTTTCCACTGTTTAGGTACATTAGGGGCTCTCCAAAGGCAACATGACACCCGCAGACCATTCCATCAAAGTCTGCATTCCAAAACGTCACTACTTCCCTTCCGAGCCCCGACGTGTGCCCATACAGTAGTTTTCTCCCACATATGGGGTATCAGCATACTCAGGACAAATTGCACAACAACTTTTGGGGTCCAATTTCTCCTGGTACCCTTGGGAAAATAAAAAAAATGGTGACTAAAAGATCATGTTTGTGGAAAAAATACGAATTTTTTATTTTCACGCCCGGGCGTTATAAACTTCTGTGAAGCACTGGGGGGGTCAAAGTGCTCACCACACATCTAGATAAGTTCCTTAGGGGGTCTAGTTTCCAAAATGGTGTCATTTGTGGGGGGTTTCCACTGTTTTGGTACATCAGGAGTTTTCCAAACGCGACATGGTGTCCGATCTCAATTCCAGCCAAAAACGTCAAATGGCGCTGCTTCCCTTCCGAGCTCTGCCATGACCCCAAATAGTGGTTTACCCCCACATGTGGGGTATCAGCGTACTCAGGACAAATTGCACAATAACTTTTAGGGTCCTGTTACCCTTGGAAAAATAAGAATTGAGGGTGAAAAGATCATTTTTGTGGAAAAAATATGATTTTTTAATTGTATGGCTTTATGTTATAAACTTCTGTGAAGCCCATGGGGGTTCAAAGTTCTCACCACACATCTAGGTAAGTTCCTTAGGGGGTCTAGTTTCCAAAATAGTGTCATTTTTGGGGGGTTTCCACTGTTTTGATACATCAGGGGTTTTCCAAACACGACATGGTGTCCGATCTCAATTCCAGCCAAAAACGTCAAATGGCGCTGCTTCCCTTCCGAGCTCTGCCATGACCCCAAATAGTGGTTTACCCCCACATGTGGGGTATCAGCGTACTCAGGACAAATTGCACAATAACTTTTAGGTCCTGTTACCCTTGGGAAAATAAAAATTGGGGTGAAAAGATCATTTTTGTGGAAAAAATATGATTTTTTAATTGTACCGCTGTACATTATAAACTTTTGTAAAGCCCTTGTGGGTTCAAAGTTCTCACCACATATCTAGATAAGTTCCTTGGGGGGTCTAGTTTCCAAAATGGGGTCACTTGTAGGGGGTTTCCACTGTTTAGGTACATCAGGGACTCTCCAAACGTGACATGGCGTCCAATCTGAATTCCAGCCAATTTTGCATTGAAAAAGTCAAACGGCGCTCCTTCCATTCTGAGCTCTGCCATGCGCCGAAACAGACGTTCCCCCCCACATATCAGGTATCTGCGTACTCAGGACAAATTGCACAATAACTTTTGCAGTCCAATTTCTCCTGTTACCCTTGGTAAAATAAAAAAAATTGAACCTGAATTATTTTTTTATGAAAAAAAGTTAGATGTTCATTTTTTTTTAAATATTCAAAAAAATTCCTGTGATGCACCTAAAGGGTTAATAAACTTCTTGAATGTGGTTTTGAGCACCTTAAGGGGTGCAGTTTTTAGAATGGTGTCACTTTTGGGTATTTTCTATCATATAGACCCCTCAAAGTGGCTTCAAATGTGATGTGGTCTTAAAAATAAAATGGTGTTGTAAAAATGAGAAATCGCTGGTCAACTTTTAACCCTTATAACTTCCTAACAAAAAAAAATTTTGGTTCCAAAATTGTGCTGATGTAAAGTAAACATGTGGGAAATGTTAGTTATCAAGTTTTTTGTGTGCCGTATCTCTGTGATTTAAGGGCATAAAAATTCAAAGTTGGAAAATTGCGAAAATTTTCAAAATTTTCGCCAAATTTCCATTTTTCTCACAAATAAACGCAAGTTATTTGAATGAAATATTACCACTAACATGAAGTACAATATGTCACGAGAAAACAATGTCAGAATCACCGGGATCCATGGAAGCGTTCCAGAGTTATGACCTCATAAAGGTACAGTGGTCAGAATTGTAAAAATTGGCCCGGTCATGAACGTGCAAACCACCCTTGGGGGTGAAGGGGTTAAACTTCACATATTAAGAAACATTGGTTTGTTATCAAAAAGCTTTTGTTATTACTTGAACTTATTTTTTTATCTTTCTTACAAAGTTTTAACGTGAGTTTACTATTTCAGTTTTTTTTACATTTAAAAATTTATATACTTTCCCAGTATACTTTTTGCTTC
Organism: Dendrobates tinctorius; assembly: GCF_039654945.1. Classification (NCBI taxonomy): domain Eukaryota; kingdom Metazoa; phylum Chordata; class Amphibia; order Anura; family Dendrobatidae; genus Dendrobates; species Dendrobates tinctorius. Next base: position 50,639,676 of record NW_027361698.1, read on the forward strand.
AGTAATAGGGATGAGAGAATGTGCTTGGTTATACTCGGATATCACTCAAGTATCTGGGTGCTCGGACGTGCTCGACACTCGACAAGCATTGGCCAGTGCTCAAATTTGAAGCTCGAATCCCAGCCCCACATGTTTGGTGACTATTACACAGCCAATAAGAATGCCATAGTCGTAGCCATCTTGGTAGTGGAATAACTGTGATTGGCTTGCTGCATTTCCTCATCAGAAGATATAAAAGGACTGGTACTGCCGCGCTCGGCTCACTGACTCCATTGCAGAGCTCCAGGATAGTTCTGATTGGAGGGAGAGAGAGGTATATAACATTCCAAAAAAAGCGTTCAAATTTTTCTCTGGATTGAATTTGTCATCCATAGAGTATTACATGCTTTTAGTTTACTTTCTTGTGATGTGCAACACGCCAAATATCGCTCAAATTATTTTTCTAGTTTTCATTATTCATCCATAGAGTATTTTGTGAGATCAGTTACATTTCTGTAATATATAACACTCCAAAAAAGCATTCAAAAATTTCATTCAGCGTTAAATTAGTTTTGGAATGAAGTTGTCATCCATAGAGTTTCACGTGCTTTGTTTTACTTTTTCATGGTATATATCACACCAACATTTTTTCTGGTTTGAATTTGTCATCCATAGAGTATTATCTGCATTGTGTTAAGTAACAGTGCTTTCTAAAATTCCAAAAACAAGTGTCAAAATTTTCTTCTAGATTCAAGTAGTCATCCATATAGTTTAAAGCGGTTATTGTTATATTATGGTGGTATGTAAACCTCAAAAAAAATTTCATGGATTCAATTAGTCAACCATACAACTTAACGTGATTTGTGTAAAGTTCCAGTAGTTTAAAATAATTTAAAAAAAAAAACGCTTGGCTTGGTGCAGTCTGCAAACTATTTTGTTATAAAAATCGACTACTTTGTGTGAAATTTTTTGGGTTTGAAGTAAAAAACAAAATTGGCCTGCTACAGGTGTACAAATTTATTTGCTCCAAAACTGACTATTGTTATATATAGCAAAACTTAGTTTGTGTGAAATTTTGTTGGTTTGAAATAAAAACAAAAACTGAGCTGCTACAGGTATACAAACTTGGTTGTTCAAAAATTGACTATTGTCATATATACAGTAGAACTTGGTTTGTATGAAATTTAGTTTGTTTGAAATAACAAAATTTGCATGCCAAAAGTGTTACAATTTTGGTTGTTACAAAATTAACTGTTGTAATATATGCTGCAAAATATCCTTTGTTGTAAATTTTGTTAATTTGAAGTAAAAGTAAAAATTGCCCTTCTACAGATTGGTTGTTCAAAATTTGATCATTGTCATATATACTTTAACCGCTTCCCGACCGCCCACTGTAGATAAATGTTGGCGCTTGCTGGGCTTTGTGCAGCGCCGACGTTTATCTACTGTCGGCAGTTTTGTGCCCCCCGGGACCCCCACATACCTTATAACGCGGGGATCCTGGTGCACAATGCATGCTGGGACCCCCGACGTCATCGAGACCTGATTGGTTCAGGTCCTGATGACGTCACCGTCACAGCAGCCAATGAGAGCGCTCGCTGGGAAAGCTGCTTGTTTCCCGGCGATCTCACTCACTGTAACGCGACTTCTCCTCTGATCTCACACTGACAGATGATCAGAGGTGAAGCATCGTTACTGTGTGACTAGATCGCTGCCTGGCACAGCTGATCGCTGCCTTGCACAGCTGTGCCAGGCAGCGATCTTGTCACACAGTAACGCTGCTTCACCTCTGATCATCTGTCAGTGTGAGATCAGAGGAGAAGTGGTGTTACTATGAGTCAGATCGCAGGGCAGCGATCTTGTCACAAAAAGAAAAAAGTAAAGAAAAAAAGCAGGTACACAAGTTAGGGCTAGGACTAGGGCTAGGGTTAGGGTTAGGGCTAGGGTTAGGGCTAGGGTTAGGGTTAGGGTTAGGGCTAGGGTTAGAGCTAGGGTTAGGGCTAGGGTTAGGGTTAGGGCTAGGGTTAGGGTTAGGGCTAGGGTTAGGGCTAGGGCTGGGATTAAGGTTATGGGTGTGTTGGTGTTAGGTTTGTGGTTAGGGTTATGGTTAGGGCTGAGATTAGGGCTAGGGGTGTGTTGGGGTTAGGGTTGGAATTAGAATTGGGGGTTTCCACTGTTTAGGTACATCAAGGGCTCTGTAAATGCAATATGACGCCCGCAGACCATTCCATCAAAGTCTGCATTTCAGAACGTCACTACTTCCCTTATGAACCCCACCGTGTGCCCAAACAGTAGTTTTCTCCCACATATGGGGTACCAACGTACTCAGGACAAATCGGACAACAACTCTTAGGGTCCAATTTCTCCTGTTACCCTTGTGAAAATAAAAATTGGGGGCTAAAAGATCATTTTTGTGGAAAAAAAATGATTTTTTTATTTTCACGCCTCTACATTATAAACTTTACTGAAACACTTGGGGGTTCAAAGTGCTCACCACACATCTAGATAAGTTCCTTGGGGGGTCTAGTTTCCAAAATGAGGTCACATGTGGGGGGTTTCCACTGTTTAGGTACATCAGGGGCTCTGCAAACTCGACATGACACCCGCAGACCAATCCATCAAAGTCTGCATTTCAGAACGTCACTACTTCCCTTCCGAGCCCCACCGTGTGCCCAAACAGTAGTTTTCTCCCACATATAGGGTACCAACGTACTCAGGACAAATTGTACAACAACTCTTAGGGTCCAATTTCTCCTGTTACCCTTGGGAAAATAAAAATTGGAGGCTAAAAGATCATTTTTGTGGAAAAAAAATGATTTTTTTTATTTTCACGGCTCTACATTATAAACTTTAGTGAAACACTTGGGGGTTCAAAGTGCTCACCACACATCTAGATAAGTCCCTTGGGGGGGTCTAATTTCCAAAATGGGGTCACTTGTGGGGGGTTTCCACTGTTTAGGTTCATCAGGGGCTCTTCAAACGCGACATGACACCCGCAGACCATTCCATCAAAGTCTGCATTCCAGAACATCACTACTTCCCTTCCGAGCCCCACCGTGTGCCCATGCAGCAGTTTTCTTCCACATGTGGGGTATCAGCGTACTCAGAACAAATTGAAAAACAACTTTTGGGGTCCATTTTCTCCTGTTACCCTTGTGAAAATAAGAAATTGGGGGCTAAATGATCATTTTATGGAAAAAAAATGATTTTTTATTTTCATGGCTCTACGTTATAAACTTCTGTGAAGCACTTAGGGGTTCAAAGTGTTCACGACACAGCTAGATAAGTTCTTTAAGGGGTCTAGTTTCCAAAATGGGGTCACTTGTTGGGGGTTTCCACTGTTTTGGTACATCAGGGGCTCTCCAAATGCGACATGGCATCCGATCTCAATTCCAGCCAATTCTGCATTGAAAAAGTCAAACGGCACTCCTTCCATTCTGAGCTCTGCCGTGTGCTCAAACAGTGGTTTAGCTCCACATACGGGGTATTGGCGTATTCGGGAGAAATTGCACAAAAAATTTTGTGGTTCATTTTCTCTTTTTACACTTATGAAAATAAAAAAAATGGTTTTGAAGTAAAATGTTTGTGAACAAAAGTTAAATGTTTATTTTTTCCTTCCATATTCCATTCATTCATGTGAAGCACCTGAAGGGTTAATAAACTTCTTGAATGTGGTTTTGAGTACATTGAGAGGTGCAGTTTTTAGAATGGTGTCACTTTTGGGTATTTTCTGTCATATTGACCCCCCAAACTCACTTCAAATGTGAGGTGGTCCCTAAAAAAAAATGGTGTTGCAAATTTTGTTGTAAAAATGAGAAATCGCTTGTCAACTTTTAACCCTTATAAGGCTAGTTTCACACTTGCTTTTTTTTGCAGCGCGTTTTTCCCGCAAAAAAACGCATTGAAAAAACGCATACAAAAGCATACAACCGCTGCGTTTTTTTCAAGCATTTTTATGAGCATGCATGAAAAAAACGCAGCGTTTTTATGCATTTGTATGCGTTTTTAGTGCGTTTTTACCGCGTTTGCGTTTTTTTCCAACATTAGGTGGCCCCTCACACTAACCCAAACCATGACTTTACTAACCCTAACCCTGACCCTAACCCTAACCCTAACCCTGACCCTAACCCTAACCCTAACCCTGACCCTAACCCTTAACCAAACCATACTTAACCCTAACCCAAACCCTAAACCCTAACTAACCCTAACCCTAACCCTAACCCTAACCCTGACCCTAACCCTAACCCTAACCCTGACCCTAACCCTAACCCTAACCCTGACCCTAACCCTTAACCAAACCATACTTAACCCTAACTAACCTTAACCCTAACCCTAACCCTAACCCTGACCCTAACCCTTAACCAAACCATACTTAACCCTAACCCTGACCCTAACCCTAACCCTAACCCTGACCCTAACCCTTAACCAAACCATACTTAACCCTAACCCTGACCCTAACCCTAACCCTGACCCTAACCCTTAACCAAACCATACTTAACCCTAACCCTGACCCTAACCCCAACCCTAACCCTGACCCTGACCCTTAACCAAACCATACTTAACCCTAACCCTGACCCTAACCCCAACCCTAACCTTGACCCTGACCCTAACCCTAACCCTAAACCCCCTTAACTAACCCTAACTCTAACCCAAACCCCTAAATTCCATGGTTAACAAAAAAAAACGCATGTGCAAAAAAACGCATACATGAGCATGCCAGTGCGCATGTATGCGCATCCATAGGCTATAATGGCCATTTTTAGCGCAAAACGTGCGCATATGTGCGCATGCGCTTTTTTGCAGGGCCAAAAAATGCAACATGCTGCGTCTGGAAAATACAAACGCACACCCCCAAAAAACGCAGCGCATGAAAATCGCATACATGCGCTTACCAGCGCGCAGGTATGCGCACCCATGTTAAATATAGGGGAAAAAACGCATGCGCACATATGCGTTTTTTTCCAGCGCAAAAAAACGCAAATGTGAAACCAGCCTAACTTCCTAAAAAAAAAATTATGTTTACAAAATGGTGCAGATGTAAAGTAGACATGTGGGAAATGTTATTTATTAACTATTTTGTGCGATATCACTCTCTGATTTAAGGGCATAAAAATTAAAAGTTTGAAAATTGCAAAATTCTCTAAATTTTCGCCAAATTTTGATTTTTTTTAACAAATAAGCGCAGATCATATCTAAAAAATTTCACCACCATCATGAAGTACAATATGTCATGAGAAAACAATGTCAGAATCAGTAGGATCCATTGAAGGGTTCTAGAGTTATGACCTCATAAAGTGACACTGGTCAGAATTGAAAAAATTGGCCCGGTCACGAAGGCAAAAACAGGCTCGGGTGTGAAGGGGTTAAAGCCTGCTTTGTGTGAAATTTCATTGGTTTTAAGTAAAAACAAAAACCGGCCTACTACAAGTGAACAAATTTGTGTGCTCAAAAATCGACTGTTGTCACATACATTGTTGAACTTGGTTTTTGTGAGATTTCATTGGTTTGCAATAAAAACAAAAATTAACGTGCTATAGGTGTACAAATGTGGTCTCTTGGAACTTGGTTCTCAGCTGCTACTTCTTCTTCCGGTGGGGCATCCTTGACTTGTACAATCACGTGTCCAGGAATGCCACATGTGCCCTTACCAATGCGGTTACTGGGATTGTCTACTTTCCGAATGAAAAATGGATAAGTGTTTGTGGCTAGGAGGGCTACATTTACCTGATGGCACACTGGGTAAACACTGAGGAGGTCAGGACCGAGTCGCACCCTGGCACATGTGCTATTGACACTGAGTATTGCTGTCCCTACTTCTTTCAGGGTTTCCTCCACTTCCTATACCAGTTCCTACACCCCTCCTGATCCTCCTCATTTTCCATCTCTGATGTGCTATCTCAGACAATGTCATCCACATCAGTCAAAGCTGGATGCTCTGTAGCATTGTCTCAGCGAAGTAACAACAGGCTCTGCAGAAGTTCATTTGTCTAGGAGACAAACCGCACACCGCAGTAAAATTATTGATAGGAATAACAGACAAGAAAGATCTATGGCTTTCGCTACTGAAAATCGAAGTAGGCATGGTCATGTGTGATAATGGCTATCACATAGTAGCGGCTGTGAAGCTTGGCATGCCCACACGTACCATGCTTGGCCCACATTCTAAACTTGGTAGTTAAGTGGTTTCTGAAAGTTTACCCAGATTTGCCAGGTTTACACCACAACAGTGCCCATTTCTGAAAGTCAGCTACAGCTGCTGCCGCTTTGACATTGCTGCACCTTCTCATGCAAGTGACAGCTCACGAATGGTGTGCAATGTCACCAAACACTGAAACTCTACACTCCACATATTGGAAAATCTTTGTGAGCAGCAGATGCCATTTGTGGAATACCTACTCCAATATGCTCGTTGGTATTCTGGTCAGTTTTTGGACATAACAATTAAAGAGTGCCTAGGATGGCTGACATTTGTGCAGCTCTCCAAGACTTTTAGGACTCCACAAAGATGTGAGTGGTGATGTTGCCATCACCACAAAAATCTTGGTTCTGTGCCTACTTTATCAGTTACTTCTGACAATTAAACATGAAGCTTTATCCATTATAAGTTTATGCTTCGAACATACAACACTGCCCTTCACCTCTCAAAACAAACCTATTTCAACACACTCATCACCTCACTGTCCAATAACCCGAAACGTCTCTTTGACACTTTTCATTCTCTACTCAACCCAAGAGTGCAGGCCCCTACCACGGAGCTTTGAACAGACGATCTGGCCAATTACTTCAAAGAAAAAATTGACCAGATCCGACAGGAAATTATCTCCCAATCACCTCATACCATTCACTGTCCTCTCTCCCCCACTGCATCTAGCTCACTCTCTGACTTTGAACCAGTCACAGAAGAAGAAGTAAGCAGGCTCCTTGCATCTTCTCGCCCAACTACTTGCACCGGTGACCCATTTCCGTCACATCTACTCCAGACCCTTTCCCCTGCTGTCACCCCTCACCTAACTAAAATATTTAACCTCTCTCTCTCTTCTGGTATCTTTCCCTCCTCATTTAAGCATGCCATCATACATCCACTACTTAAAAAAACATCCCTCGACCAAAACTGTGCCGCTAACTATAGACCTGTTTCTAATCTTCCCTTCATCTCTAAACTCCTGGAACGCCTGGTCCACTCCCGTCTTATCCGCTATCTCTCAGAAAACTCTCTTCTCGACCCTCTCCAATCCGGTTTCCGCTCTTTACATTCTATTGAAACTGCCCTCACTAAAGTCTCTAAAGATCTACTAACAGCTAAATCAAATGGTCATTACTCTATGCTAATTCTCTTGAATCTCTCTGCAGCATTCGACACTGTGGATCATCAGCTCCTCCTCACTATGCTCTGTTCCATTGGCCTCAATGACATGTTCTCTCCTGGTTCTCCTCCTATCTCTCTGACCGCTCCTTTACTGTATCTTTTGCTGGCTCCTCCTCCTCTCATCTTCCCCTTACTGTTGGGGTTCCTCAAGGATCAGTCCTAGGCCCCCTCCTCTTCTCTTTGTATACTGCCCCTATTGGTCAAACAATCAGTAGATTTGGTTTCCCGTACCATCTCTATGCTGACGACACCCAATTATTCGCTTCTTCTCCTGACATCACACCAGCCTTTCTAGAAAACATTGGCAATTGTCTAAACGCTGTGTCTAACATCATGTCCTCACTATATCTGAAACTGAACCTGTCAAAGACTGAACTCCTTGTGTTTCCTCCAGCTACTAATATACCTGTACCCGACATTGCCATTTCCGTGTTTGGTTCTACTATTACTCACCAGCAACATGCCCGCTGTCTTGGGGTCATACTTGACTCTGAGCTTTCCTTTGTCCCCCACATCCGATCACTGGCTCGCTCTTGTTATCTACACCTCAAAAACATTTCTAGAATTCGACCTTTTCTTACTTTTGACTCTGCAAAAACTCTTACTGTTTCTCTTATTCATTCTCGTCTCGACTATTGTAACTCCCTTCTAATCGGTCTCCCTCTTACCATACTCTCCCCCCTCCAATCTGTCTTGAATGCAGCTGCCAGGATCATATTCCTCGCCAGTCATTACACCAATGCCTCTACCTTGTGCCAGTCATTACACTGGCTACCCATCCACTCCAGAGTCCAGTACAAACTTATTACCCTCACCCACAAAGCCCTCCATGGCTCAGCACCACCCTACATCTCCTCCCTTGTTTCAGTATACCATCCTACCCGCTCCGTTCTGCTGATGACCTGAGGTTAGCATCCTCAATAATCAGAACCTCCTACTCCCGTCTTCAAAACTATACACGTGCTGCGCCAATTCTTTGGAATGCACTTCCCAGGTCAATACGATTAGTCCCCAATCCCCACAATTTTAAGCTTGCCCTGAAAACGCATTTATTCAGACTGGCCTATCGCTTCAACAAATTAACCTAATCTATCCCTGTGTGGCACAGCCAAAAGTTTTACCATAACCAGGTTCCCTGCATCATGTTCCCACATGCCTTATGCATCCATTAGCACTCTGCATCCGTACTGTTACACACTTAACATTATGGCTGGTCCATAAAATCAGGGCAACTGTTACCACCCACCTTTCGTGTCTCCCCTTTTTCCCTCATAGATTGTAAGCTTGCGAGCAGGGCCCTCATTCCTCTTGGTATCTGTTATGATCTATGTGATTATTGTTATGCTGTAATGTATATTGTCTGTACAAGTCCCCTCTGAAATGTAAAGTGCTGCGGAATATGTCAGCACTATAGAAATAAAATTTATTATTATTATAAGCTTTGCATGTGGACCGGGTGGAGATGAAGAAAGACATAATAGTGTGATACTACCCAGGGCAGCCTCATCTCATCTGCTCAGCGCAGATTGGGTAACAATGAGGAGCTGGAGGCTGAGAAAGAGTAGGAAGAACAAGAACTGGCTGATAGTAATGGGTGGACCAGTGGACATACGTGTCCTTCGGATTCAGCCGAACATTTAAAAAAGTTTGGTTTAAGTACAAGAACAGTAACTGAACTCAAATTCATGTCTAGACCCAATTCAAATGAATAGGGGGCCCAAGCATCTGATGTTTCTCAACTTTGTTTGGTCTTCCAAACTTGAACAGTAGCATGGACTTAGAATCATAGAATCATAGAATCGTAGAGTTGGAAGGGACCTCCTGGGCCATCTGGTCCAACCCCCTGCTCAAAGCAGGATTCGCTAAATCATCCCAGTCAGATGTCTGTCCAGCCTCTGTTTGAAGACTTGCATTGAAGGAGAACTCACCACTTCTCGTGGCAGCTTGTTCCACTCATTGATCACTCTAACTGTCAAAAAGTTTTTTCTAATATCTAATCTGTGTCTCCTCCCATTCAGTTTCATCCCATTGCTTCTAGTCTTTCCTTGTGCAAATGAGAATAAAGTTGATCCTTCTACAATGTGACAGCCCTTTAGATATTTGTAGACAGCTATTAAGTCTCCTCTCAGTCTTCTCTTTTGCAAACTAAACAATCCCAAATCCTGCAACCTTTCCTCATAAGACAGGGTTTGCAGACCGGTCACCATTCTGGTTGCTCTTTTCTGAACTTGCTCCAGTTTGTTGATGTCTTTTTTAAAATGTGGTGCCCAAAACTGGACACAATATTCCAGATGAGGTCTGACCAAAGAGGAGTAGAGGGAAATAATGACTTCACGTGATCTACACTGTATGCTTCTGTTAATACATCCTAGAATTGCATTTGCCTTTTTTGCTGCTGCATCACACTGTTGACTCATATTTAGTCTGTGATCTATTAATATACCCAAGTCTTTTTCACATGTGCTGTTGCTTAGGCCTATTCCTCCCATTCTGTATATGTTTTTTTTCATTTTTATTGCCCAGATGTAGTACTTTGCATTTTTCCCTGTTAAAAACCATTCTGTTAGTTGCTGCCCACTTCTCCAGTTTATTTATATCTTTTTGAATCCTCTCTCTTCTCTAGTATTAGCTATCCCTCCTAGCTTTGTGTCATCAGCAAATTTAATCAGTTTACCCTCAATTCCTTCATCTAAATTGTTGATAAAGATGTTGAACAATACAGGGCCCAGGACAGAGCCCTGTGGTACCCCACTTGAGACATTCTTCCAACTGGATGTGCAGCCATTTACGACCACTCTTTGGGTCCGATCACTAAGCCAGTTATGAATCCACCTAACAGTTGCCTTGTCCATTCCACACTTAGTCATTTTTTCAATAAGGATTGTATGAGATACTTTGTCAAATGCTTTGCTGAAGTCAAGATATAGAAGGAAATTAAGTTAGTCTGACATGACTTATTAGTTACAAACCCATGCTGACTCTGTTTAATCACTTCATTCTTATCCAGGTACTGACATACATGTTGTTTAATAATTTGTTAAAAGATCTTTCCTGGTATAGAAGTCAGACTCACCGGCCTATAGTTGCCTGGGTCCACCTTCTTCCCCTTTTTGAAGATAGGAACAACATTTGCTCTTCTCCAGTCTTCTGGGACTTCTCCTGTTCTCCAAGAATTTTCAAAGATTATGGAGAGGGGTTCAAAAATTTCTTCTACTATCTCCTTCAGTACTCTGGGGTGTAATTCATCTGGACATGGAGACTTGAATTCATTTAGGTTAGCTAAGTGTTTCCTCACTATCTTTCTGTTTATAGAAATCCTGGATTCCTCTATTCCCTTAATAGGACAGTGAAGAACAGTTGATGTTACATTTCCTTTCTGAGAGAAAACAGAGCCAAAGTAGGAATTTAAAAGTTCGGCCTTCTCAACATCCTGTCTTACCATTTCATCATTTTCATCCTGTAAAAATCCTATAGCATCTTTGACTTTTCTTTTACTTTTGACATATCCCCAAAATCCTTTATTATTGCTTTTGACATCTCTTGCAAGCCTCAATTCATTGTCAGCTTTAGATAATCTTATTTGTGCCCTGCAGGTTCTGCAGACAGCATTATATTCTTCTTTAGATATGCCTCCCTCTTTCCATTTTATAAACATTTTTTTTCTTACTTTTTAGCATGTGCTTAAGTTTTGTGTTCATCCATCCTGGCTTCCTTAAATGCTTCCTATTCTTCCCTCGTTTTGGAATTGTTAACAATTGTGCTTTGAGAATTTCATTTTTCAAGATTTCCCATCCTTCCTGGACATTTTTGTCTATAAGGATATCCAGCCATTGGATCCCTCTAATTCTCTTTCTGAATCCCTTAAAATCTGCCTTTCTGAAATCTAACCTTGACGTCTGAGTCTTCACAGGTCCTCCTCCTCTAGTTATCCAAAATTCTAAAACAGCATGGTCGCTACCTCCTAGGGTCCCAGCCACTTTTACCTCCTCAACCATTTCCTCCCTGTTTATAAGGATTATATCCAAGGTAGCAGTTCCCCTTGTTTTCTCCCCTACATTTTGGAAGATAAAGTTGTCAGCAAGAGAGGATAAGAATTCCCTTGACCTGTTAGTTTTGCCTGAGAGAGATTCCCAACAAATGTCTGGATAATTGAAATCTCCCATGACATCTATGATATATTTTTTTGAGAACTTGGCCATTTGTTGCATAAAGAGTTCATCCATATCTTCAGCTTGCACAGGCGGCCTGTAGTAAATGCCTACAATGGTGTCCTTTCCGTTGTTCTGTCCTTGTATTCTTACCCAAACAGTTTCCACAGAACTCCCAGTCTCTGAAGCTTCAATCTCTGTGCATATATATGCGTTTCTAACATACAATGCGACACCTCCTCCTCGTTTATCAAGTCTGTTTCTTGCAAATAAGTTGTATCCTTCTAGTCTTGTATTCCAATCATGTGTATTGTCCCACCAAGTTTCAGTGATTCCAATGACATCATATTTCTTTTCCTGTGTTAGTAGTTCCAATTCTCCTTGTTTGTTGCCCATGCTTTGCGCATTAGTATAGAAACATTTTAGTTTGTGATTGGTTTCTCTTTCTCCAATATTTTTATTAATTAGATTCTTTTGTCTTTGTTCTTCCTTTCCACTTCTAATAGCAGAGATCTCAATAGCATTTGTCAGGTGTATGGCTTTTTCTGGTCTTTTGCTTCCCTTCCCATGTTGTTCTAGTTTAGAACAACATGGAGAAGTCCTTGTTTAGTGTCCAAGCACAGACACTAAGTATTTGTTACAAATGCCGAACTTTACCATTTGGGTTCGCTTATCCTTACTTATAACACAACAGAGGCTAGTACCCACACAAGAGATGGAGAGTAGTCGCCGTGGTGGATACAGGGAAGTGTTGGCTGTAGAAACCTTGGCACATAAGCAGACTTCATGCACCGCTGCCTTTTCAATGACCCTCTCATTACATTCATCTTGGCCAAAAAAGAGGGGACTGGTTGTTCACCCTGCTAGACCCTCACTACAAAGAGAAACTTGCATATCTCCTTCTAAAGGCGGAGAGGTCTGCAAAAATGGTGCTTTAACAGATGGTCATTGTGGAAAATATGTTGAAAAAATTCCCATCAAACAACGCTAGCTGCAGGGGCAAGCTTCTTTGTCCAACCAAAGAGAAGAGGCAAGGGAAACATACAGCAGGTATAGCAGAGATAGGGGTACACTGCCAAATACCTGGGCCAATTTTATGACACCAACCTGTGTCCAGGCCTTGATGACTGGGTATTTTTTACAAGGAAGGAAAAGTTATTAAAGATGGTCAACCGATACCTGGCTGACAAATCCAGCGTACTTCTTAATTACGCTGCAACTTTCAGCTATTGGGTTTCAAAGCTGGCCACCTGGCATGAGTTGTCTCTCCATGACTGGGAGGTGTTGTGGTGCTTTGCTGCCAGTGTCTTATCTGAGCAGATTTTAAGTGCCGGGAGGGGTCATAACAGACAGGCACTTTCGCTTGTGAACAAAAAGTGCTGATGGGCTCCCTATAATAAAAATGAACAAACTTTGGATTAGCCCCAGCTTTTCCACATACATAAAGTGTTTTTAATCTTCAAGATCTGGATGAGGCACATCAATTGTTGCCTTCAAATGTCTATGGATGACTGGATGATCCTCCTCATATTTTTTCCTGGCTTTGCAATGTATACAAATCTTTAATGAGTGCAGAAGTACCACAACTGCACTTTGTTTGCAATATTTGAATGAGGCACTACAGTTGATGTCTTCAAGGGTGTATGGTTGACCCTGCTTGTCACTCTGAGTCACAAACTTTTTGCTCTCCCTGCTTCCTTTATAAATTACACTGAAATTTCCAATTTAAGGCTAGTTTCACATTAACGTTTTTTAGTGCAGCGCTTCGTGCGCAATTGAAAAGCATGCAAAAAATGCATCATGCGTTTTGCATGCGTTTGCTTTTTAGGCACATGCATTTTACCCAGTTTCTAGCCATGTTAACTCTTGAAACGCATGCGATTTTAAACGCAGGCGTGCGCATGTCCATGTGCATGCCTGCGTTCCCATAGACTGTAATGTGATTTTTTTGGCGCATTCCGTGTGCATTCCGTGCACATGCGTTTTTTTGACACAGGTTGGACGACCAAAAAGGCAACAGGTTGCGTCCGGCGTGCCTAGGCGCACACTACAAAATAATGAATGCGCACGAAAACACATACAAAAGCATGCAAATGCTAGACCATGCGCCCCCATGTTAACGATGCCATAGACCAGAAAAGAGGCATGTAAATAAGAGGGATCACCAATAAAATATAGTGAAATACAAGATTATAAACCTTTTATTAAACATCCAAAACAGACAACATGCAGTGCAAATATAAAAACAGTTAAAACCGCACAATTGCGTTCATTTTACATACCCAGAAGGGGTAATAACCTCTGCACAAACCCTTTATAGTTCTGTATATTACAAATATGCTTACAATACACCTGGTGTGATAATACAATCCATCAATAAAAAATGAAGAGACCATACCCTACACCTACCACCTGATACAATAATGAATGCAAAATAGCTGATAGGTCTAACAAAGTGTTAGAACCAGCATGCCGTTACAAGGTACATAAGTCCTGGATAACAAAATGCCCCCAGCAAATAATAGGTTCTCAAGCCCAAATAAGGACATGGGAGTTGATAAAAATAGTGAGCTGCTGCTACAATAAAAGCAGGCAGAAGATATTGGGGCCCAGTAGCAGATGGCCCCCCATATACAACCTGTTAGAGGCACAATGATGCTGGCAAAAGGAACCTAGGTCCAGTAACCGGTATAGGTGGAGTGAGGAGTGGTAAGGCAGAGGCAAGAGGAACGCCCGACGCGTTACGCCAGAGCAACTGGCTTCATCAGGAGCAGTGACATGCTGTGAGTGGATGGTGTATATATACCCATATAATAAACTCACAGCTAGGAATCAGGTGTGAAGCTCAAGGTTCAAGGGTGGGCCCAGACACAAAGCAGTGCTCGCAAACCGGAAATGAAATGTCCGGTTTTTGCGCAGCCGCAATAGACCCGAATGAAGTACACATAATGGTGTACCAAGATGGCGTCAACAACACTCTATTGCGCATGCTCGAGACAGTGCAACTTCCGGAGTCACACCGGAAATAGAATGTCCGGTGTTGCGCAGCCGCAATGGGCCAAGATGACGTGTACAAGATGTACCAAGATGGCGTCTGGGGAGCTCTAAAAGCGCATGCTCAGATCGACGCAGCCTTCTAAAACACACTGATATAAAAATAAAGGGCATAAACCGTCGCCCGCATCCTATCAAAGAGTGGAGGCCGTGACAGTATGGACACAAGAGCACGCTTAGGTGAAGAGGCTCAAACACTATGGGGATCCCAGTATATATGTAGCATGCATTTAGGGAGCTTCCAACCCGGGTACACATTTTTGTTCTAGTACTAATCAATACAATGGCCCGCCAAGTATATGGCAAAGTACGATATATAATATAAAGAAGGGGAAGGGAGGGGGAGAGGGGGGGGAGGTGGCACGCTATATCGACACAACGAAGTCCCATGTATACAATAAAAAGCAGCAAACCTAGAGTGTACAAAATACTAGGCAACTTCATGAACTCGTCATTTATCAGATGGCTTGAACCAATTCACATATATGTTTACCAGACTAACAGGACCCTACTTTTTTTATATAAAAAACCATGGTTTTTTAAGCAGATCGAATACAATTCATCTGCAAGGTTAAGAATGACAAAAAGTTATAGATCTATGCTCCTTATGTTTCATTCTGATTTTACCCCTGTAGTTTATTACAAACAAAAAATATAGCAGTGAATAGAGTTGAGCGAAACGGGTCAAAAAAATTCAAAAGTCGCCGACTTTTGGCAAAGTCGGGTTTCATGAAACGAAACCCGACCCTAGGATGAGGTCGGCCACGAGGTCGGCGACTTACGCACCAAAGTTGCGTTTCAAAAGTTTGTTTTGCGCTCTTTTTCAGCAAATCAGGTTTCATGACAATGTTGTGGACTGATTTTTCAAATACCGCTCACACAACTGGTAATACTGCATCGATGGAAAGTGACAGGAGACAGCAGTTGTCAACTATGGTTACAAACTACTTTTCCTCCCATATCGATGTTCTCCCACACAGGTCATTCCCCTTTGACTATTGGGCCGCTAAACTGGACACCTGGCCTGAATTGGCCCAATATGCCTTACAGGAGCTCGCTTGCCCAGCTGCAAGTGTGCTATCGGAAAGAGTCTTCAGTGCAGCTGGATCAATCCTGACAGAAAAAAGGACCCGTCTGTCAACCCAAAATGTGGATGATCTAACCTTCATTAAAATGAACCACGCATGGGTTTCCAAGGATTTTGTCCCACCTTCCCCTGATGACACATAGGGTGACAGAAAAATGGCTTGCTTTGGTCCACCTCTTCCTGGTACTTCACCTATTTCGCCTTTTGCATCAGTTGAATGTCCAACATCAACATATGCCACTTTCTAAAACTCCCTAACTGTGCTGCCTCCCCCCCATGGCCGGGGTCACCACCTAGCGCACGACACCGTGCGAGTGCCGTTGCCCTGGACAGGTGGGTAGGCCGACTCTTGGGCGCGGGCACTGGCACAGGGTCCCTCATAGTGCAATCAAGTGTCTCTGACGGTGGTGGTGCACACCCGCCGTCAGACACACCGCTGTACTATAAGGGGTCCAGTGCCAGTACCGACGCCCACGAGTGGGCCCCCCTTGCTTGGCCAGGGCCCCAGCATTTGCAATCTTTACCTCTCCCTGCTCCTCCGCTGTGTTATCTGGGCCGTCAAATCCATACTGTGCCTGACACCGTCTGAGCCTGCCTCCTGATGTATAGACATATATTTTGAATGTGTACGCTATCCATACATGTTATCCGGGGATACGTTACCCCTTCTAAACTTTGTGCAATGACGTGCAATCCATACTGGGCCTAACACCGTCTGAGCCTGCCTCATGCTGTATAGACATATATTTTGAATGTGTACGCTATCCATACATGTTATCCGGGGATACGGTACCCCTTCTAACCTTTGTGCAATGACGTGCAATCCATACTGGGCCTAACACCGTCTGAGCCTGCCTCATGCTGTATAGACATATATTTTGAATGTGTACGCTATCCATACATGTTATCCAGGGATACGGTACCCTTTCTAACCTTTGTGCAATCACGTGCAATCCATACTGGGCCTAACACCGTCTGAGCCTGCCTCATGCTGTATAGACATATATTTTGAATGTGTACGCTATCCATACATGTTATCCGGGGATACGGTACCCCTTCTAACCTTTGTGCAATGACGTGCAATCCATACTGGGCCTAACACCGTCTGAGCCTGCCTCATGCTGTATAGACATATATTTTGAATGTGTACGCTATCCATACATGTTATCCGGGGATACGGTACCCCTTCTAACCTTTGTGCAATGACGTGCAATCCATACTGGGCCTAACACCGTCTAAGCCTGCCTCATGCTGTATAGACATATATTTTGAATGTGTACGCTATCCATACATGTTATCCAGGGATACGGTACCCTTTCTAACCTTTGTGCAATCACGTGCAATCCATACTGGGCGTGAGAATGGCTGGCGAGCTGTTAAGCAAGCTACAGCACCTGTCCAGACAAGTACAGGGATTCCCTAGCGAGGAGACTTATTTGATTGTTTTCTATGTTGGGACAGCAATTTTTGGGGAGCACTATACTCTGGAGAATGATAGATGGGGCCCACCATACACTGGAACATTCCAAAGGTGGACATCAGACACTGGAGCAGCATTTACAGGGCCCATTATACACTAGAGCATTAGAAATGGGGCCCATTATGTTTGGAGCATTATTTGGGCCCATAAGACAGTGGAGCTTCATCCATGGGGACCAACATATACTGTAGCATTATGTGGAGCTCATCATATACTGTTTCAAACATTATATGGGACCAATGATTTTGTATGGAGAAATAGATGGGCCTCGTCATGAGATGTAAAAAGTGAGGTATTTTTCATTGTACTATACCGCTATTTCTCTGCCGTATCGGAGCATGATGAGTTGTGGTATGTGTTAAAGGGGCGCTCTTTCGCCCAGGGCACATGAAAACCTGCAGCCAGCCCTCCCCCCCAACAAATTTAGCCAAATAACCCCCATTTTTCAGTGCGTAACTTGTATTATGAAGTTAATTAAGGTTGACAAGCTTAAGTAAGAAGAATTGATGCTTTTGGCATTCAAATGGGCACTGTAGGTGTGTTTCCTGTCCTCCTCTCACTGCCGACTTTTATTCCCCATTGACTTACATTGGGTTTCGTGTTTCGGGACGACCCCGACTTTTCCCTATAATCGGATGATCTTGCTCGACCCGACTTTTGGAAAAGTCGGGTTTCACGAAACGAAACGCGACCCTAAAAAAGCAAAAGTCGCTCAACTCTAGCAGTGAATATACACACACACTAGATATCAAAAAACACTGAAAAAACAACAATTTTTCATAACACGGTATACACGAATGCATTGAATAATTGACTCCCATAAGGAGGCCCATAAACCGGCAGTCGTTGTAAAAGGCAAGTAAGTCCATCAAGAAACTGGAAACAGTTTGATTGTAGTAAATAGTTCTTGGCCAGAAAACACACCTATACTCAGGTATTTGTCAGGTTGTAAGGAAATGGTTCCATGTAATTGTCAATCCAGTTGGTATAGCAATTCTACACCTTAGTTTCACATATCTCCATATATCTGGAACAGTCACATAGGTTGTATAGTGGGCAAAGAAAGTATCAATGTCCAATTGAACCGAAAGGAGGAAGGGACTTAGAAATCTGTTGAAATGAAAATATACAAAGAAAAAAGAGAGAAAAACAATGAATGTCTAAGATGACAAAATCCATAAGGTGAAAACAACAAAGGAAGCACAACAGAGTATCATATTAGTTTATAGTTGTTTATAAAACCCTGTAAAGAGTAGTTCTTCGTTAAGACCCTTAGGAGAAAGACTGCCCAGGTTATGTATCCATTTGGATTCACATCTGAGCAGTCTCAGGCCCACATCACCCCCTTTGATGTTTATAGGCACCTCTTCTAGAACCATGGCCCTTAATCCCATAGAACGGCCATGATGTACTTCTAAGAAGTGTGCTGCCACTGGAGTGATATGTTTGCCTTTGTCACGATCCCTATTAGCAGTGGAGATGTTAGTGAGATGTTGTTGTAATCTCCTTCTGAATTCTTGAGTAGTTTGTCCCACGTATATTTTTGGACAATTACAAACAAGGGCATAAATTAGATTACGTGATTTACAATTAAAGTATGCCTTTTTGGGTACAATCTGAAAAGGGTAAGTAGGTAGAGAAATACCATGTCGGGCAACCATATACTGGCACACATTGCAGTCACCACAAGGGTAGGTTCCCAAAATCCTAACCCCCCTATTGAGTCTGACCGTGGGACGTACATAATGGCTATGGCATAGTCGATCCTTGAGATTGCGGGCCCGTCGTGCTACCAGACTGGGCGAGTTGGAAATGTGTGGAACCAACTTGGCTTCACTTAATAAAATACCCCAATTTTGGCCCAGGATTTTACGTACGTCATGCCACTGATTATTATAGGTAGTCTCTATCCCTATAGGTCTTGAAGACTCACGTGGCTTCCTCTGTAGCAATTCTGCACGTGTACTTGTCCTTGCTCTTCGGTATGAGGCTGAAATAACCTTCTTGGGATAACCACGGCTCTTAAAGCGATCTGTCAATGTTCTCGCTTCAGACAAAAAGTCCGATGGATCGCTGCAATTCCTTTTGGCTCGAAAAAGCTGACCTGTAGGGATACCGTTTTTTAAGTGTTGGGGGTGAAAACTAGTATAATGTAGGAGGCTGTTGGTGGCTGTTGGCTTACGGTATAGATTAGTGGAAATATGCGAACCTTCCAAAGAGAGACTGAGATCCAGAAATTCCACCGTCGTACAAGAGATATTGTACGTTAATTTGATATTGTAGGGATTCTGGTTCAGCTCCGTAATGAATGTTCTGCAACTTTCTTCTGTACCTGTCCAGAAAAGAATGACATCATCAATATACCGTAGCCATTTATAGCAATGTGATTTAAAACCTTCATGAGGATACACCACCAACTCCTCCCACCACCCCAAAAACAAGTTTGCATAAGAGGGAGCACAACGTGCTCCCATAGCGGTACCCATGCTCTGTCTGTAAAAGTTCCTATCGAATACGAAGTAGTTTTTATCGAGAATAAAGAAAAGCAAATCCAAAAGGAAGCGATTGTGTGCCTTGTCACCCATAGAATCGTTGTTTAAATGAAAGGCAATAGCCTCCAGCCCCAAATCATGGTTAATACTCGTATACAGGGACTCAACATCCAGGGTGACCAACAAGGTCTGTGATGGTAAACAAAAATTGCTCAAGATTTGAATGAGATGTGTTGTGAGTTCATTTTCCCCTTCACTACTGAGGCCCGAGGAACTCCCTCTTCTGGTGAAGAAAGGTAGTGAGCCTGATTGTCAAACACCTGGGGCTGATGATGATGACTGGCTGAGTGGAGTTAATGACTGGATATAAGGCTGCCGACGCCCTTCTGGCTTGAGGGTGAATTCTCTGTGGACTTCTAGGAATCCAGTCTGATTCCTGCTCATCTAAAGCTAAGATTTCTGCTTTGCCTTTTTGCATTATTGTTTTGTTTTCCTTGCTTTTCTGGATTCTGCCATTCCCTGCTGGGGTGAGCTGAATCTCCTTTTGCCTGTTGCTCTGTCTTCAGAATATTCCTGAGTACTGACATAGCTTTTTTGAAGCCTAGCGTCTTCAGGGCCTTTTTTACTGTCAGTTGGTTGGCTCTTATTTTCATAGGGTTTTTCACGGATTGCAGACTGCAGCCTTCCTGTCCTTTCCTATCTAAGCTAGCGTGGGCCCCATCTTTGCTCAGTCTATCTTTCTGTCTGTGTTTTGTTCTTTCTTCTTGCTTCACCGTCATTATATGTTGGGGGCTGCCTTTTGCTTTGGGGTCTGCTCTGGGGCAGTTTAGATTTCCCTTTCTGTCTTTAGGCTATGTAGTCCTCCGGCTGTGATCGAGGGGCCTAGGGCATCGTAGGAGCCCCCACGGCTACTGCTAGTTGTGTTGATAGGTTCAGGGGTCTGCAATCCGATAGCTGCCAACTTCTCTGGTTTTCTGGACTTAGCTAGCATTTCTATTTTTGCCTCCTACGATGACTCAATCATAACAGAATCACCCGCCATACCGCAGATTCTAGGGTACTCAATAGCAGGAAAGAATTGTATAAAAAAAAAAAAAAAAAAAAGGTGTGTATATTTTTTCCTCTATATCTCTGAGGTCGTAGGGGGAATTTTTTTTTCTCTCAATGGAGATAAAGCAATTGTCTGATCGTGTGGAGCAGCTCGCTGCGGAAGTGCGGGGAATTTCCGCCTACCTTGCTCATTCACATGCTGCTAAACCAAAGATTCCTACACCTGATGTATTTTTTGGGGATCGGTCTAAATTTTTGAATTTCAAAAATAATTGTAAATTATTTTTTGCCTTGAAGCCTAACTCGTCAGGGAGCTCCGCGCAGCAGGTTAAAAATGTCATCTCTTTGCTTCGTGGCGATCCCCAGGATTGGGCGTTTTCTTTGAAACCAGATGATCCTATTCTGACTAATGTGAACGCATTTTTTCAGGCCTTGGGGTTGTTGTATGACGAACCTAATGCCATTGATCAGGCTGAAAAGACCCTGCTGGCATTGAACCAGGGTCGTGATTCTGCAGAATTGTACTGTCAAAAATTCCAAAAGTGGGCAGTACTTACTACCTGGAATGATAATGCCTTGGCTGCTCTCTTTCGGAAGGGGTTGTCAGAAACCATAAAGGATACTATGGTGGGATTTCCTGTTCCCTCTGGTCTTGACGATTCTATGTCTTTAGCCATTCAGGTTGATCGGCGTTTACGTGAACGCAGAGCTGCACGAGAGGTGTTGCCACCTGTTGAACAGATGTCTGAACCTATGCAATGTGATAGAGTTTTTTCCAGAGAGCAGCGTCAGGAGTTCAGAAGGCGTAATAAGTTGTGTTTTTTATGTGGAGATGCCTCGCATGTTATTTCTGTCTGTCCTAAACGCGAGAAACGCTTTGCACACACGTTTTCTGTTGGTGGTGTTCAACCTAAGTTTCTTTTGGCTATTACTCTGATCTGCTCCATGTCCACATTTTCCGCCAAGGTTTTTGTGGATTCGGGAGCAGCTCTAAACCTAATGGACTTGGATTTTGCTAAACGTTGTGGATTTCCGATGACACCTCTGCAGACGCCTATCCCTTTGAGGGGGATTGATGCTACTCCTTTGGCTAAAAATAAACCTCAGTTTTGGACCCAGGTGGTAATGCGGGTCGCCCCAGACCATCAAGAAAATTGCAGGTTTTTGGTGTTACATAATCTGCATGATACTATTGTTCTGGGGTTTCCCTGGTTACAAATTCATAATCCAGTTTTGGATTGGAAATCTGTGTCTGTGGTGAGTTGGGGTTGTCGGTGTGCCTTTAGTGAGGCTCCGGTGTTTTCCACCTCTCCTCAGTCGCATGATGTTCCTGATTATTTGGCGGACTTTTATGATGTATTTAGTGATAATGAGTCTGGGTCTCTGCCTCCTCATAGGAGTTATGACTGTGCTATTGAACTGAGCCCGGGGTGTAAGTTTCACAAGGGTCGGCTCTTCAATTTATCTGTACCCCAGCACGAGGCTATGCGATCCTATATTAAGGAGGCGTTGGAGAAGGGTCATATTAGACCATCCTCGTCACCCTTAGGTGCCGGTTTTTTTTTTGTAGCCAAAAAGGATGGATCATTAAGACCTTGTATTGATTATTGTGCTCTCAACAAAATTACTGTTAAATATCAGTATCCGTTACCCCTGATTTCTGATCTATTCTCCAGAGTTAAAGGTGCTTGCTGGTTTACCAAGCTTGACCTTAGGGGGGCGTATAATCTTATTCGCATTAAGCATGGGGATGAATGGAAGACGGCGTTTAATACTCCGGAGGGACATTTTGAGTACCTGGTGATGCCTTTTGGGCTCACTAATGCCCCTTCTGTCTTCCAGTGCTTCATGAACGATATTTTCCGAGATTTTGTCGATAAATTTTTGATTATCTATCTGGATGATATTTTGATCTTCTCCAAGGATTGGGATTCTCATGTGGAATATATTCGGACTGTGTTCCGGATCTTGAGGGAGAATTCCCTGTATGTCAAAGGATCTAAATGCCTTTTTGGAGTACAGAGGATTTCTTTTTTGGGATTTATTTTGTCCCCGTCAACTATTGAAATGGACCCGGCCAAGGTACAGGCCATTTACGATTGGGTTCAGCCCACTTCTTTGAAGGCCCTCCAGAAGTTTTTGGGTTTTGCTAATTTTTATCGGAAATTTATAGCAAAATTTTCTAGTATTGCCAAGCCATTGACTGATTTGACTAAGAAGGGTGCTGATGTGTTAAATTGGTCTCCGGAGGCTGTTTCTTCCTTTCAGGAGCTGAAGCGAAGATTCACCTCCGCCCCGGTTTTGCGGCAACCTGATGTCTCACTTCCGTTCCAGGTAGAGGTGGATGCTTCTGAGATTGGTGCAGGAGCTGTTTTGTCCCAAAAGGATCCTGTAACATCTAAAATGAATCCCTGTGCTTTCTTTTCCCGAAAGTTCTCTCCATCTGAACGTAACTATGATGTGGGGAATAGGGAACTGTTAGCCATGAAATGGGCATTTGAGGAGTGGAGACATTGGTTGGAGGGAGCTAAGCATCAAGTCGTGGTCCTCACTGACCACAAGAATTTGATTTACCTAGAGTCGGCTAAGCGCTTGAACCCTAGACAGGCTAGGTGGGCCTTGTTTTTTACACGTTTTGATTTTGTGGTTTCTTTTCTTCCTGGAACTAAGAATGTCAAGGCTGATGCCCTCTCTAGGAGCTTCTTTGCTGATTCTCCTGTGGTGACCAAGCCTGCTACCATCTTAGGCGAAGGGGTAGTTCTTTCTGCCATCTTGCCCGATTTGAGACGTGCTCTGGAAGAGTTCCAGGAGGACAAACCTGAGCGTTGTCCCAGTGGAAAGTTGTATGTTCCTGACCAGTGGAAGAAGAGAGTGATGTCTGAAGTTCATTGCTCTGCTTTGGCTGGTCATCCAGGTATTTTTGGTACTAGAGATCTGGTGAGTCGGTCTTTTTGGTGGCCCTCCTTGTCTCGTGATGTCAGGAATTTTGTGCAGTCCTGTGGGACGTGCTCCCGGTCTAAATCGTGTTCTCGCTCTAGTGGGTTGTTGATGCCTTTGCCTGTCCCCAAGAGGCCATGGACCCATATTTCAATGGATTTCATCTCTGATATGCCTGTCTCTCAAAGGATGACTGTTATTTGGGTGATTTGTGATAGGTTCTCTAAGATGGTTCATCTTGTACCACTCCCTAAGTTGCGTCTTCCTCTGAATTGGTGCCCCTGTTTTTACAACAGGTGGTTCGCTTGCACGGGATTCCTGAGAACATTGTATCTGACAGAGGAGTCCAGTTTGTGTCTAGATTTTGGAGAACTTTCTGTTCCAAGCTGGGAATTCAGTTGTCCTTCTCCTCTGCTTTTCACCCTCAGACCAATGGGCAGACAGAGAGAACAAACCAGACCTTGGAGTCATATTTGAGATGTTTTATTTCTGCTGATCAGGATGATTGGGTTTCATTTTTGCCCTTGGCCGAATTTGCTTTAAATAATAGAGCTAGTTCTGCCACTTTGATGTCTCCTTTTTTTTGTAACTTTGGGTTTCATCCTCGATTTTCTTCAGGACAGGTGGAGCCCTCTGCCTGCCCAGGGGTTGACACTGTGGTGGAGAGAATGCACCAGATCTGGGACCAAGTGGTGGATAAGTTATCTCTCTCCCAGGAAAAGGCCCAGCGGTTTTCCAACCGACATAGGACCATTGGTCCCCAATTTAAGGTTGGTGATATGGTGTGGTTATCATCAAAAAATATTGCTATGAAGGTGGCTTCTCCTAAGTTTAAGCCTAGATTTATTGGACCTTACAGGATTTTGGAGATTATTAATCCGGTCTCTTTTCGTTTGGCTCTTCCTGTCACATTTAAAATCCATAATGTGTTCCATAAATCTTTGTTGAAGAGGTTTGTTGAACCTGTTGTTCTGGGGATTGCACCTCCAGACCCTGTATTGGTTGAAGGTAACATGGAATATGAGGTAGAGAAAGTACTGGATTCCCGTCTGGCTAGACGGAGACTCCAGTATTTGGTTAAGTGGAAGGGTTATGGTCAGGAGGATAATTCCTGGGTCTCTGCCTCTGATATTCATGCCAAAAGATTGGTGCGTGCCTTTCATCGGGCTCACCCTGATCGCCCTGGTGGCGTGGTTGAGGGTTCGGTGACCCCTCCTCAAGGGGGAGGTACTGTTGTGAGTTCATTTTCCCCTTCACTACTGAGGCCCGAGGAACTCCCTCTTCTGGTGAAGAAAGGTAGTGAGCCTGATTGTCAAACACCTGGGGCTGATGATGATGACTGGCTGAGTGGAGTTAATGACTGGATATAAGGCTGCCGACGCCCTTCTGGCTTGCGGGTGAATTCTCTGTGGACTTCTAGGAAACCAGTCTGATTCCTGCTCATCTAAAGCTAAGATTTCTGCTTTGCCTTTTTGCATTAGTGTTTTATTTTCCTTGCTTTTCTGGATTCTGCCATTCCCTGCTGGGGTGAGCTGAATCTCCTTTTGCCTGTTGCTCTGTCTTCAGAATATTCCTGAGTACTGACATAGCTTTTTTGAAGCCTAGCGTCTTCAGGGCCTTTTTTACTGTCAGTTGGTTGGCTCTTATTTTCATAGGGTTTTTCACGGATTGCAGACAGCAGCCTTCCTGTCCTTTCCTATCTAAGCAAGCGTGGGCCCCATCTTTGCTCAGTCTATCTTTCTGTCTGTGTTTTGTTCTTTCTTCTTGCTTCACCATCATTATATGTTGGGGGCTGCCTTTTGCTTTGGGGTCTGCTCTGGGACAGTTTAGATTTCCCTTTCTGTCTTTAGGCTATGTAGTCCTCCGGCTGTGATCGAGGGGCCTAGGGCATTGTAGGAGCCCCCCACGGCTACTGCTAGTTGTGTTGATAGGTTCAGGGGTCTGCAATCCGATAGCTGCCAACTTCTCTGGTTTTCTGGACTTAGCTAGCATTTCTATTTTTGCCTCCTACGGTGACTCAATCATAACAGAGATGTGTCGAGTCCCGTATGTAAGAACCCAGATTGACAGCAAGGGGCTGTAAAAAGAAGTTAAGGTAAATACAAGGTTTTTCAAACAGGCCCCCGATACCAGACACTATAGGTCTACCAGGTGGATTTTCCAGAGACTTGTGTACCTTCAGAAGGAGATAAAAGGTGGGTATTATTGGATCATCAGTGGTCAAAAAGTCAGCCTCCTTCTTGTTAATGGTCCCTTGTCGCAATGCTTGCCCAATCAGAGCGTCCAACCTCTTTTTAAATACTTCAGTGAGGTCAGCTGGAAGGCGGGTATAGCATGGAGTGGCTTGCAATTGTCGGATCACCTCCTGTAAATAGAGAGAGTTAGGCCACAACACAATATTACCCCCCTTATCAGCTTCCCGTATCAAGAAGTCCTTGTTGTGTTGTAAATCAAGGAGTGCTCTGTACTCATCCTTACTTAAATTCTGATTCTTGTGAGTATCAAGAGGAAGATTCTGAATGTCCCGACATACATTCATAAAGAAGATATGGACTGCTGGAAAAAGGGACAAAGAAGGTGTACTTTGGGAGGGCAGACGGTTAGTGAATGGTCTTCTGGAAGTGGTATTCTCATTCTCCTGCAGCAGGTCCATCAGGTCTCTGAGGACTTGTCTAGCAACATTCGGAAAATTGTCGACTGGGGAGGGATGGTGGTAAAGCAATTTGAATGTCAACTGTCGACAAAAAAGATAAACATCCTTTACAAGGGTGAATTTATCCAAGGTGTTCATGGGGGCAAAAGTTAATCCTCGTTCTAAAACAGATCTCTCAGCTAAAGTAAGATTGTGAGATGTTAAATTGATGATTTGTAAATTACCTGTACCGGGTGTTCCACCTGTTGCAGTTAAAGAGGAAGAGGTAGTCACTGTTTCCTGCGGTTGTACCTTGTTTCCCTTTTATAAGCTGGAGACATCTGTTTGTAGCCCCTGTTTCTTTTCTTTGTGCCGCCTAGTCTTGCGTCTGCCCCTCCTGCTGCTCCTTCCGGATCGCTGTGGTCCGAAGATAAAAAATCACTAGAAGACTGGTCGTATCTAGGATTGGTTTCTTTATGGGTCGTTGGTTGGGAAAAAGTAGCCCGCTTGTTGCCCCTATGTCTCCACTTGTAGGCTCGGCCATTATTGAAATCCATTTTATCACGTTGGAATTTATGGCGTTTCCCCTCGATGATCTCCTTTTCAAATTTATCTATAACTATTTTTAGCTGCTGTTTGAATGAGATGACCATAGTAGGGTCAAAGGTCTGGAGTTTAATCTCCATAAGTTTAATGTCATCCTTTAGTTTGACCAGTTATGGGCAGCACGGTGGCTCAGTGGTTAACGCTGCAGCCTTGCAGCGCTGGGGTCCTGGGTTCGAATCCCACCAAGGACAACATCTGCAAGGAGTTTGTATGTTCTCCCCGTGTTTGCGTGGGTTTCCTCCGGGTACTCCGGTTTCCTCCCACACTCCAAAGACATACTGATAGGGAATTTAGATTGTGAGCCCCATCGGGGACAGTGATGATAATGTGTGCAAACTGTAAAGCGCTGCGGAATATGTTAGTGCTATATAAAAATAAAGATTATTATTACCACTAAACCCTGATCATGCATCATGCGTTTGCTTTTTAGGCACATGCGTTTTAACCAGTTTCTAGCCATGTTAACTCTTGAAACGCATGCGATTTTAAACGCAGGCGTGCGCATGTCCATGTGCATGCCTGCGTTCCCATAGACTGTAATGTGATTTTTTTGGCCCATTCCGTGTGCATTCCGTGCACATGTGTTTTTTTGACACAGGTTGGACGACCAAAAAGGCAACAGGTTGCGTCCGGCGTGCCTAGGCGCACACTACAAAATAATGAATGCGCACGAAAACACATACAAAAGCATGCAAATGCTAGACCATGCGCCCCCATGTTAACGATGCCATAGACCAGAAAAGAGGCATGTAAATAAGAGGGATCACCAATAAAATATAGTGAAATACAAGATTATAAACCTTTTATTAAACATCCAAAACAGACAACATGCAGTGCAAATATAAAAACAGTTAAAACCGCACAATTGCGTTCATTTTACATACCCAGAAGGGGTAATAACCTCTGCACAAACCCTTTATAGTTCTGTATATTACAAATATGCTTACAATACACCTGGTGTGATAATACAATCCATCAATAAAAAATGAAGAGACCATACCCTACACCTACCACCTGATACAATAATGAATGCAAAATAGCTGATAGGTCTAACAAAGTGTTAGAACCAGTATGCCGTTACAAGGTACATAAGTCCTGGATAACAAAATGCCCCCAGCAAATAATAGGTGCTCAAGCCCAAATAAGGACATGGGAGTTGATAAAAATAGTGAGCTGCTGCTACAATAAAAGCAGGCAGAAGATATTGGGGCCCAGTAGCAGATGGCCCCCCATATACAACCTGTTAGAGGCACAATGATGCTGGCAAAAGGAACCTAGGTCCAGTAACCGGTATAGGTGGAGTGAGGAGTGGTAAGGCAGAGGCAAGAGGAACGCCCGACGCGTTACGCCAGAGCAACTGGCTTCATCAGGAGCAGTGACATGTTGTGAGTGGATGGTGTATATATACCCATATAATAAACTCACAGCTAGGAATCAGGTGTGAAGCTCAAGGTTCAAGGGTGGGCCCAAACACAAAGCAGTGCTCGCAAACCGGAAATGAAATGTCCGGTTTTTGCGCAGCCGCAATAGACCCGAATGAAGTACACATAATGGTGTACCAAGATGGCGTCAACAACACTCTATTGCGCATGCTCGAGACAGTGCAACTTCCGGAGTCACACCGGAAATAGAAACTTTTTAAACGCAGGCGTGCACATGTCCATGTGCATGCCTGCATTCCCATAGACTGTAATGTGATTTTTTGGCGCATTCCGTGTGCATTCCGTGCACATGCGTTTTTTTGACAGAGGTTGGATGACCAAAAAGGCAACAGGTTGCGTCCGGCGTGCCTAGGCGCACACTACAAAATAATGAATGCGCACGAAAACACATACAAAAGCGTGCAAATGCTAGACCATGTGCCCCCATGTTAACGATGCGCTGCGCTAAAAAACGCTAGTGGGAAACCAGCCTAAAAAACATTTTTTTTTACTTTATTTTTTAATCATTTTTACATTTTGCCATATATTCATGTACATATACACAAAAAAATCTGAACAATTCTGTTTTCTATAAACTAAAAGTTCTCTTCAATTTGGAATATTTTATTGTCAGTGGAGTAATATTGTGACACCATAGTTCTCAGCAATGATCTGGGAATCAGAAATTCTTTCAGGGGTCTTTCCCATGCTATTCTCCTTCCATTCAGCACTTTGTACATCCATTTCATCAGTTTCACTGCCCACAAGACCTCCTTCTAGTGTCTGCTGGAAAAATGCTTGGATTTCCTATTGACTCCCATAATACTTGAACAGAGCAACCGAGAATTATTAATTGCTTGGTTTGAGTAACAAGCATCCAAGCATTTTAGTGTTCGCTCATCCCTAATCAGTAAAATATTTTTCATAATCTGACCTGATAATTTCATGTTCATATGACAATTCTCTGTTGCTGCCTGTGAACAATCAATACATTCATATGGCTCATATAAATCCAATTGGTATATGTGTTAACACATAATAGTCAGCTAAGGCCTCTTTCACACTTCAGTTTTTTGCATCAGTTCAAATCCGCCAAAAAGTTAGACAAGCGGATCCGTTCTTAACTGATGTGAACGGATGGCACAGGATCCGTTTTCAGACGGATCCTGAAAATGAGGAAATTTAAAGGAAACGCTGGCCGGGGAGGAGAGAGAGAGAGAGAGAGAGAGATGAGAGAGATTTTTGGAATTTCGGGTTAAAACAGTGTCTGGAGGATCCGCTTGAGAAAAAAACGTTACAAGCTCCGTTTTGAAATCTTTGAGGATGGTGACGGACAGCAACTTTTGGCGGATCCTCAAAGAAAACGGATGCAACGGACAGCAATCCGTCACAATCCGCCATTAATGCAAGTCAATGGGGAAAAAAACGGACCCTCAAAAAAAATTGAGGATCCGTTTTTTTTCAAAACCTGGCGGATTGTGACTGATTGTAAAAAACTGAAGTGTGAAAGAGGCCTAAGTAGTTAGATTTGTTGCATATGCATGAGAATTATGTTGGCCTTCTGATTTCTTTTCACACTCCAAAAAACAAAAAGTACTGTGATGACAAAGCATTTTATCTTAATTTACCAGACAGCTATATTCAGTAAGCCAGGAGGAATAGATTTTTATCTAGATGTCGACTTTTGAATTTATGTGTTTGTTTTCTGATTGGTCAAGAAAACACAGATTTTTGTTCATAAAAGCCTGTAGTATTGACTTTTAATTTGATGTTTGATGTAACATGTTGTGCTATTATCCTGAATTACAGAGAGGCAGAATAATTGAACAACGTTTGCTGATATGTTGATTTCACATTGTCTAGGCCAGCCAGTTTGTTAACTTGCAAAAGATAGAAAGACAGACTATGCAAATAGATTAAATAATCAATCAATCTCTTCACTTTTTTTCTTGACCTTTGAATAATGGCTTGAAGAACAATTGTGAACTACAAAAAAGGAGATTCGCTTCTGTAACAATATACACATCTAGTCATCCAGACAGCCGAGAGATCTAGAGATCAAAGAACCAGAGACTTTACAAAACAGCAGTCAAGACATCAAGGTGCCATCACAGGGGACACAAATTTAGCTCTTCCAATATTACCTACTGTGATAGAGTCACTGGTGAAGTGATGGAGGGGAGATACGTGTCACTGCACATGATGGCATAGGTGATGTAAAACCAGAGTAATTTCCTCCAGCACACTAGGTGATTAGAGTATGAATGAGAGTTATGCTATGGGCTGGTTTTAGTGGACCTCCATAGATCAGATGGGAAGGAGTCTACCATATCACCACATGCAGAGTCCTGACAGGACCTGTGTGATGTCAAGATCATGTGATAAGTCATATGATGGAGAGTCACATGGTCTGGCCTTAAATAGGTGAACTCCAGGGGTAGCCTGGGTTGTTGAGGGACTGGAGACGAAGAATTCAGGAGAATGTTTATGCACATAATGCTTGTGCAAGGACATTGTTAACCCTGACTGGGCTGACCCCCCACAAGTGCAAGTGCTGCACGAAGTACTACCATTTTGTTTTGTTTTGCTGTTTTTGCCCAGAGGGCCATGTTTATTTTTATGCAAAAAACCTTGGTTTATGCTGTACTAAATAAACCAAGTGTACCCTTAAAGGTGCAATGTTCCATTTATTACTTCTGTGTGCATCCGAGTGAGCCGATCTACCTCAGGTGGTGGTAGAAATGCCGGCAGCATTTCTAGCAAACACGTGTGATGGCCACAAGCCAGTGGACAACATCAGGCAAGATGGAGGACCTGCTCAAACATCTACTACAAGCACAGCAGCAACAGATGGCACAGCAAGAGACAAGTAAGCTGCTTATACAGCAGATGCAGCAGCAGCATCAACATCATCAGCAGCAGATTGATTTGCTTACAGAAACTGTTCATGGAAGGCCATCAGCACCTCCCCTAAGTCCAGGTGATGACACGTATGTCCGGAGCCATGCAAGAAATGACCTTGGGTGATGATGTGGAGGCATTTTTGACTGTGTTATGTTTGAGCGAGTAGGGGAGAGTGAGATGCTGACGCCAGAGCAGTGGGTGGAGGTCCTGGCTCACTATTTGACTGGTGAGCCCCAGAAGACCCATTATGATTTAGCATTACAGGATGTGCAGGAGTATGAAATTTTGGCACATGCATAAGTGATTATGTTGGTCAGAGCACAATGGGTTCACCACTTGGCGTACTATGGGGACAAGCTGCCTCGGTCCCAAATGTTTATTCTACTGCATCTGGTGCAAAAAAAAGACTGCAGCCAGAATTCTCAACTCAAGCCCATATAGTTGAGTGCCTTGTCTTGGACAGGTTTGTGCACTCCATTCCTAGGCCAGTGTAGACCTGGTTTGCCAAGGAGATCCCCAAAATAGAGATGAACTGGTTGGCCTAGTGGAACGGTTCCAAGTGGTTGAAAGGTCGCTAAGCCAGTGAGTGGTGCATACTCAGCGGGAACCTGAGCCCCAAAGAAATGTTGTATAGCCACCACTGGGGGGAATCCTAATAATATAATAATAATCTTTATTTATATAGCACCAACATATTCCACAGCGCTTCACAGTCAACAATTTCAAAACACAAGTCATAAGTAACAACGTTATCAATACAATAATTAAAGCAAAATTAGACAACCCTGCTCATGAGAGCTTACAATCCCAAGAGGTCACAGAGGGGTTGTCAAAGGCCATGGGTAAAGATTTGCTTTCCTGGAAATGTCACGAGACTGGTCATATTGCAGCCCATTGTCCGTTGTCCTCCAAAGAGATGGACTGTAGCCTAGGAAGGTGCTTTGCCTACTATGCCTTCCCCACCTGCAATGTGGATGATCAGCCCAGTGAGGAGCTTCAGGTATGTCCCATGTCAACAGATAGGGTGACAGGACTCTTAGAATCAGGGAGCAGGGTGAACCAGGTTGTCATGATCCATGCTGGATCAGGACTGATAAAAGCACAGGTAAGCTTTTTTTTCCTTAAGCTGTGCTTCAGTGGTTTTTGCCCCCGGTGGCGATTAGGATTATTGCACTGTGGTGTCGTTTGTTCTAAGTTTGCCCCCAGTGGTGGTGAGCGTCACTGCACTCTTTTCTTCAGTTAAGTGCACATGATTATATACAGGTGTGATTGCTGGCTCTGCTATAAATGAGTCACAGTGTTGGTGATAGCATTCATTTCAACCATCCTTGGTGGAGGAAGGAGCTGGAGAGCGTTCCTTGCAGCTCTGTCTTTGCCCTGGTGTGGAAGGAATCATAGGGGATTTCCTTGTAGCTCTGACAGAGTTCGGTGGCAGTGATTCAGGAGAAGAGCTGCATTCTGGTGGTGGACTCTGTTGCCAGGAGCAAGTGCAACAGAGTAAAGCTAAGTTGTGTTTCCCTGTTTGTGTTTTTCCTTAGTGTGTATTAGTACAGTGGAGGGGCCAGTACCTGCACCACCCAGCTCCCTAGCAAGGGATAGGTGTAGGGTGTGCTAGGGCGACAGGTTCGTGATCGGCACTCAGTGCAGATCTGGCATAGGGAACGTTATGTGCGTTAGGGACACTGACTTAGGGGAGTGCAGGAGGTCTCCATGTCCCCTGTCCCTATCGCAGGGCCCACCATTGTAACTGTTTCCCTACCCCTTGTCTTGTTGTTTTAGTTACCGGCCTGCGAGCCGTGTCACACAGGACAGTATCACGTGCCGTGTCCTGTTGTTCTAGTTACCGGCCTGCTGGTTGCGTCACACAGGACAGATCCACGTGACATTATCACCAATCACAACTTTTTTTTCCTGCTGTGCCATGGACCCAGTTCAGCCCTTTGCCCAATTGCTGCAGACTCTTAGTAATGAGATTAGGGGGCTGCGCGGAGGGTTGGTGTGGCAGCTGCGGTTGTTGGTGGGCTCTGGGGGCTTGGATCAGGAACATGCTCAGCCAGAACCCAAGATATCCCTCCCTGACAGATTTTCTGGAGGGAGAGATCAATTCTTGGTGTTTCAACAAGCCTGTAAATTGTATTTCAGGCTGCGCCCTCGTTCATCAGGGAGTGAAGAGCAACGGGTGGGAATCATTATGTCCCTTCTTAAGGGGGATCCCCAATCCTGGGCCTTCTCCCTACCGGACGCTTCTCCATCTTTGGAGTCCATGGACGAGTTCTTTGTGGCTTTGGCGCTTGTGTATGGGGATCCTGATGGTGTCGCCCTGGCGGAATACAGAATCTGTAGGTGTAAACAGGGAGCCCGGGTCGCTGAGGAGTACTGCTCAGAGTTTAGGAGATAGGCCACTAATACTCAGTGGAATGACAATGCACTTAGGGGTCAATTTGTGCAGGGTTTGTCTCCAAAATTGCAGGATACTCTTGTGCAGTACGCCGCCCCCAGGTCGCTGGAGGCCGCCATGTCCCTTGCCATCCGGGTGGATAGACGCCTTAGGGAAAGACATATACAAAAAGTGCCCCCTGATGTCCTCGCTAGGGAGGAGGACCCACCAGCGCGGACTGAGGAACCCAGACAGCCCGGTGCTGTTGATACCATAAATGGGGTGTCTGCGGCTCGTCGTGGTGGGGGGTATGCTTTTCCTGTGGGAAGCCTGGCCATTTTATGAGAGCCTGCCCAGTTCATGCCAAGTCTCCTGTCAAACCTTTGCAAGTAGGAGGAGCTAGTTTGTTTTCAGAGCTGCCTATGGTTCGGGGAGTGGTGTCGGCATGTTTGTACTGTGGGCAGACTGGTCATGTCCTGAAGGCTTGACCATTGCGTGCCAAATAATCTGTGCCATCTGAGAAGCAGCATTCCCCTGGTTGCTTGGAGGGAGGCGACCAGGGACTATACATTTCCTCCATTTTGCCCTCCCAAGGTACCATGTCAGCAGAGGTTTTGGCTGGCGGGGTGCTGGAGGTGATACCAGTGCTTGTGGACAGCGGAGCAGGAGTCAGTCTGGTGGATGCTCGCTTTGTACAGACTCATCATCTAATGTGTAGGATGCTAGCCCAGCCTATAAGCGTCCAGGCCATAAACTCTGTTCCACTGAGCCAGGGGGGCTTGACCAAGGTCGTAGAGAATGTCCATCTGCGTATAGGACATCATGAGGAGTCCTTGTCATGCTACATCTTGGAGGGAATGCCAGTACCTATTGTTTTAGGCCTCCCTTGGCTGAAGAGACACAACCCGGTAATAGATTGGTGGGCGAGGGAAGTGGTCAGCTGGGGGCACTCGTGTGAGGGCTGCTGCCTAGGAACTACTGTCTCTGCCGTCTCTCTTCAATGGACCCCTTCCTCTCCGGTGAGGGCAGCAGATGTGCTGCAGGAGAGTAGGGGCAAGTCTCAACCCTCTCCATTGGCCAACCCTGGGAAGCGCCGACCTCGTGGTGGAGGGGGTTGGAGGGTGGTGTACCCCTTGGTGAGGTGCGGGGGTGTGAGTGTGGTGACACAGGGGGACACCTCTGTTGTCAATCCCAGAAAGAGTTCTTCAAGTCGTGACAAACGAACGAGTGGCAATAAACGTTCAGGTCCGGACCTGTGTGTGAACGAGTGTGCATGGGTGGCCACCAAAAGACATCCAGTGGAATTGTGTTGTGAAGTGTTACCAGCTCATACCAAACATACACATACACAACCCGTTCCACAGGTCAGCGCTTCGGAGATGTGTGTTGCCTCCAGAACATACATTGCCAATACCAACGGGCTCTTTTCTCATCAACCTGACATGCAGGTAGTTGCTGGGGTGAACTCTGGGTCTGGGCGTCCCCGCTGTAGGTGGTTCCCTGATGAGGAGCGGTCTTGATGGTCCAGAGGACCTTCATTAAGGGCAGGGTACTGTCATGATCCATGCTTGATCAGGACTGATAAAAGCAAAGGTACCTTTTTTTTTCCTTAAGCTGTGCTTAAGTGGTTTTTGCCACCCGGTGGCGATTAGGATTGTTGCACTGTGGTATCGTTTGTTCTAAGTTTGCCGTGAGCGTCATTGCACTCTTTTCTTCAGTTAAGTGCACGTGATTATATACAGGTGTGATTGCTGGCTCTGCTATGAAAGAGTCACAGGTGTTGCAATCAGTGTTGGTGATAGTGTTCATTTCAACCATCCTTGGTAGAGGAAGGAGCTGGAGAGAGTTCCTTAAAGCTCTGTCTTAGCCCTGGTGTGGAAGGAATCATAGGAGATTTGCTCGTAGCTCTGACAGAGCTTGGTGGCAGCGATTCAGGAGAAGAGCTGCATTCTGGTGGTGGACTCTGTTGCCAGGAGCAAGTGCAACAGAGTAAAGCTAAGTTGTCTTTCCCTGTTTATGTTTTTCCTTAGTGTGTATTAGTACAGCGGTGGGGCCAGTGTCTGCACCACCCAGCTCCCTAGCAAGGGATAGGTGTAGGGTTTGCTAGGGTGACAGGTTCATGATCGGCGCCCGGTGCGGAACCGCCATAGGGAATGTTAGGAGCGTTAGGGACACTGACTCAGGGGAGTGCAGGGGGTCTCCACGTCCCCTGTCCCTATCGCGGGGCCCACCATTGTAACTGTTTCCCTACCCCTTGTCTTGTTGTTTTAGTTACCGGCCTGCGAGCCGTGTCACACAGGACAGTATCACGTGCCGCTTCCTGTTGTTCTAGTTACCGGCCTGCTGGTCGCGTCACACAGGACGGGTCCACGCGACACAGGTAAGGGAAACACTTCCCCATCAGTTGATCCCGGGGAAACACGTGGGTGCACTCGGTATCCATGGGGATGCCTAAGTGTCGGTTAAAAAAAGCAGGGGTACTGATACCCATGAGGTCAGGGTGGTTGAAGGCTTGAGGAGCCAGCCCAACTCTGTCCAAATCCCATCACAGTTGGAGATGGATGAGTTTCCCTTGTGTGTCCTGGCTGGTGACGAGGATGAGATGGTGACCAGTGAGACTGAAATTCCTAAAGTGGGGGTTTCTGGTAGGAATTTTGGGACTGCCCACATACATGACTTGACGTTAAAAAATGTACGGGAAAATGAGACTCTGATCGTACTTTTCGGTCAATGAGGAGTTGCTATATCGGGGAAGAGAGGGGAAGTATAAGAGCAGCTATTTGTCCCAGGACCCTATAGACGTAGGGTACTAGATCTGGCCCATGCTCATGTCTTGTAGCTAGGGGTAGCTTGGAGTAGATAACATCCTAGAACGAGTCCTTCAGAGGTTTACTGGTCTGGGTGTCACAGAGACATTGTTAATTTCTGCCGCTCCTGCCCTACCTGTCAGCTAACTGCCCCTGTATCCCACTTCTGTTACCCATAATCGAAGTCCCATTTGACCGGATTGCCATGGACCTGCTCAGGCCCTTAGTTAAATCTGCCAGGGGTCATCAATACATCCTCGCGGTAATGTACTACACTATGCGGCACACAGAAGCGGTACCCCTGAGAAACTCCTCCGCCTGGACTATAGCACGAAAGCTGCCGTTTTCTCCCGGACGGGCCTGACGAAGGAGATTCTGATGGACTAGGGGACACTGTTTATATACAAGGTAATGAAGGAGGTGTGCAAGGCCCTCCAGATTACTCAACTTAGGATGTCTGTGTACCAGCTGCAGACAGACAGCCTGGTGGAGAGGTTCAATGAGTCCTTGAATTCCATGCTGAAGAATGTTGTGGAGAAGGATGGCCGAGAATGGGATTGCCTCCTACCATACCTACCATTCTACAACAGAGAAGTCCCAAAGGCCTCACCGTTTAAGCTGTTATATGGACGGAATCCAGGGAACTTCTAGATGTTGCGAAGGAGACATGTGAAGCAGTAGCACCGCCCCACCGGAGCATCATCGAGCATGTAGCCCAAATGCAGGACCAAATCGCAAGGGTGATGCCAATTGTGAAGGAAAGTCTCCTTCAAGCACAAAAAGCCCAGGTATGGGTCTACAACTGAGCTGTGAGGCTGAGACTGTTTAGCCCTAGCAACTGGGTGCTCATGTTGATCCCCACCGTGGAAGACAAATTTCTGGCCAAATGGCTAAGGCACACGAGGTTGTCGAGATGTTGAATGATGTCAACTATAAGGTCCTCCAACCAGGGATAAGTAAGCTGTACTAAGTGTACCACATTAACCTCCTGAAACTGTGGCGAGACAGGAATCCGGTAGAAGTACCGTGCCTAGAGGCCCATCCTGAAGCCAAGGTCGAGGATGTCACAGTGGCAGAGACACTGTAGCCAACCCAGAAACAATAGTGCCATGAGCTGCTTCAGCGGAACTGAGACCTGTTTTCAGAGTTACCAGGATGTATGCAGGTTATGGATCATGACATCCTGAACCACATATGAAGCTTGTTGCAAAGTGATCACCCAGGAGGTGAAAAGAATATTGAGCCTGGCTGTCATCGAGGAGTGAAAGAGCGGCTGGTCCAGCCCTATTGTTCTGGTGCCAAAGCCGAATGGAGAGTGGCACCTCTTTAATGATTACAGAAAGCTCAGTGAGATGTCCAAGTTCATCATGTATCCAATTTGCTGGGTAGATGAGCTTATTGAGAGGCTAGGGCGGATTCACAGCCGAAAATCTTTGTGAGGAGATAATGACCATGTAAAGAAGTTTATTTTCTATCTAAAACAAGTGTCTGTCTTCGTCGGAGCACCCTTATCAGCCGTACTTTTCCTTCCTTGCATTTCACACCCTTCTGGGTGAGTGGCTTGGTGCAGCGTGGTCCCAGCAGACAATCAACCATCCTACAAGACCTGAAAGATGGAGGACCTGCGGTTACATCAGCATCACATGACATTCCCTGTGACTGACTAACCTCTGAATCCGGAAGCCGTGATAGCGAATGATGCACGATAAGCACTGCAGGCTCTGCAAACGTAGTTATGCTGGCAGCATAACCACGGCAGGTTAGTGCACTTTGTTCTTAACCTCCTCCACTTGACCAGCAGGTATCACACCAAGAGTGCCCCCTCCTCTCTCCTATTTTTGTTTCTACTATATTGCAAATAAACTTCAAGTAATCTATCAACAATATTAATAAATTCTAATTAAAAAGGACTATTTCCATATGAAAGCTGTTGGCAGATTAAAACATGTCAAAATTATGCAAGTGTACA
The DNA here is from genome assembly GCF_039654945.1 of Dendrobates tinctorius. Classification (NCBI taxonomy): domain Eukaryota; kingdom Metazoa; phylum Chordata; class Amphibia; order Anura; family Dendrobatidae; genus Dendrobates; species Dendrobates tinctorius. The sequence continues at coordinate 50,677,985 of NW_027361698.1, forward strand.
AATTTTGTAAATGTTATATCTATAAAAGTTAGTGTGCAAGAATATTATATTTAAAAAAATTAATTACAGTTAAGCTGTTTTACTTCTAGTTTATATCTGTAATTCACAGAATAATAATATATAGACTTGTTTATCATACTTCTAAATATTACAAAATTAAAACATTCTCTCTGTAATGATTGTAAGAAAGTTACTCAATTATTTAAACATCACAACATACATATATCTTAATATATTAACAGGTTTATTTCCAAATTGACTAAAGAGCTTTCTTTGTGATCTTGTTATGCTATTATTGCAAAACATCTGTGAGCATGCAGTCAATAGAAAGCTTACACTTTTCATTAATAATTATGTAGAATAGTTTATTTGAACATCAAACATTAAAGTGATTCTTTTTCCCTTTTAATTGCTGTCTTTATGATGGGAAAGCATTTGGTCCCAAGGCTAATAAACAGGGAACTTTACAGTATGCATGAGATTATTCCCTGTTGGATAGCTTCAAAGACAGTAAATGAGGATGATTCTCATATGCATTAAAATTGGTTTCTACACTGTGACATATTGTATAGAGAACATTTCTAAACATGTCTGCAAGCTAAACATGAATTAGCATTCAAATGTTGTAAGTACACCTTTCTTTTTCATATATGTCTCAGAGACTTAAGCATTGATTACCTTAGGGGGCTTTATGTTTTAAGAAAAAAAGTGTTTTGAAATTTATGAAAGTGCACATCAAACTTGTCAGGTATAATTGCTATCCATAAAAACAGCAGGAGACAAAAAATGTTTTATGAATTGAATACTGGATTTTGATGATTTTTGGCCTATCTATCTATCTATCTATCTATCTATCTAAAAAGAAGTTGAACTTTCAAATAATTTTCAATGTAGTGGACAGCCGACAATCAGAAAACAGACATCAATCCATCCGACGTTTCGGCACCACTGCCTTTATCAAGGAAGTCTACAAACACATATATATATACAAATATAAACAAAATACAAACACCCACATCATATATAAAAAATAAACAAGACAGTCCATGTGTACAATATACATATCAGAAAAATATAGAAAAAAAATATATATACACTCCTCAAAAAATAAAGGGAACACTAAAATACCACAACCTAGATATCTCTGAATGAAATATTCCAGTTGCAAATTTTTAATCATTGCATAGTGGAATGTATTCAGACCAATAAAACATAACAATTATCAATGTAAATCAAAATAAATATCCCATGGAGGTCTGGATTTGGAATGATACTCAACATCAAAGTGGAAAATCAAATGACAGGCTGATCCAACTTCAGTGGAAATGCCTCATGACAAGGATAAAATGCTCAGTATTGTGTGTGGCCTCCACATGCCTGTATGACCTCCCTACTGTACAACGCCTGGACATGCTCCTGATGAGGTGGCGGATGGTCTCCTGAGGGATCTCTTCCAAGACCTGAACTGAAGCATCCGCCAACTTCTGGATAGTCTGTGGTGCAATGTGACGTTGGTGGATGGAGCGAGACATGATGTCCCAGATTTACACAATCGGATTCAGGGCTGGAGAACGGGCGGGCCAGTCCATAGCTTCAATGCCTTCAACTTGCAAGAACTGTTGACACACTCCAGCCACATGAGGTCTGGCATTGTCCTGTATTAGGAGGAACCCAAGGTCAACCACACCAGCATATGGTCACACAAGGGGTTTGAGGATCTCATCTCAGTACCTAATGGCAGTCAGGCTACCTCTGGTGAGCACATGGAGGGCTGTTTGGCCCTCCAAAGAAATGCCACCCCACACCATTACTGACCCACTGCAAAACCAGTTATGCTGAAGGATGTTTCAGGCAGCAGATCACTCTCCACGGCATCTCCAGACTCTGTCACACCAGTCACATGTGCTCAGTGTGAACCTGCTTTCATCTGTGAAGAGCACAGGGTGCCAGTGGCGAAATTGCCAATCCTGGTGTTCTATGGCAAATGCAAAGTGTCCTGCACAGTGTTGGGCTGTGAGCACAACCCCTATCTGTGGACGTCTGGCCCTCATACCAAGCTCATGGAGTCGGTTTCTAACCATTTGTGCAGACATATGCACATTTGTGGCCTGCTGGAGGTCATTTTGCAGGACTCTGGCAGCGCTCCTCATGTTCCTCTTTGCAAAAAGGCGGAGGTAGCGGTCCTGCTGCTGAGTTGTTGCCCTCCAACAGCCTCCTCCACATCTACTGCTGTACTGGCCTATCTCTTGGTAGCACCTCCAGCCTCTGAAAACTACACTGACAGACACAGCAAACCTTCTTGCCACAGCTCACATTGATGTGCCATCCTGGATGAGCTGCACTACCTGAGCCACTTGTGTGGGTTGTAAAGTCCGTCTCATGTGATCATGAGTGTGAAAGCCCAACTAACATTCAATAATGACCAAAACATCAGCCAGAAAGCATTGGTACTGAGATGTGGTCTGTGGTCCCCACCTGCAGGACTACTCCTTTATTGAGGGTGTCTTGGTTAATTGCCAACAATTTCCATCTATTGTCTATTCCATTTGCACAATAGCATGTGAAATTGATTGTCAATCAGTGTTGCTTCCTAAGTGGACAGTTTGATTTCACAGAAGTTTGATTTACTTAGAGTTATATTCTGTTGTTAAAGTGTTCCCTTTATTTTTTTGAGCAGTGTATATATAGTATCAGACTCTTATAATAGGGTAAGCAAGGAATGAGCTAGTAATGAATAACATAAATAAAACACGAAAACAGAATGATGCTGCTGAAAAATTCAGCGAGGAAACACCAGAACACAACAGATTGTGGAGACAAGAGACAAAAAGTATAGTGTATGTTATATATTTATGCAAAGGGTCCTAATATACACGAAAGATTAAACAGCCACTATGCTAAATCCCCATACTGTATATGATATGTGGAGAAAGACAAATGTTAAGTTAGGTTCTGTACCAGAAAGGACACAGCCAAAATACCAGATCAGGCTAAATCTCATTGTATACAAAAATACATAGATACTAGGTGCCAATATAATTCCCTGTGACATGAGGATGCCTGCGTACTTCCAGTGGTTACATGCAGTGAGGTGGGGAAAGAGACAGGAAGCTGTGTATAAATACAGCTCCAGTGTGACATCACATCCGGTGAGCTCATGCCCGAAGAAGCCGCATGGAGATACCCGAGGTGAAAAACCAGGACCGCGCATGCGCAGTAGGATATCGGGCACCCGGTATGAAGAAAAGAGAGAAATTAAGTGCGCATGTGGCGCTAGTGTCAGAAAGGAGCAGGGGTAATACAAACTATATAATGCACAGTGGATCATATCAAGGAGAGATGCAGTGAATGAAGAGCAGGGACTAAACAATGAAAAAATGGGAGAAACAAGGAGGAAAGCAGGAAAAGAAAAAGAAAGGAGAAAAAAAGGGGAAAAGGAAAAAGGGAAGAAAATAGAGTAGAGACCAATAGGATCCATAGAATTAGAGGGGATAAGAGGTCAATAACAGGAGGTGGGAATATCACTCAATAGGAGAACGATGTATTTGGAGGATATAGCAGTCTTAAGGGGATCCCAAAGAGAAGAGAATATGATTAGTGAAACTTGTGACAGCCAAGAGGGTACACAAATGCAACATACTTATCATTATATATCAAAATAGTGAGAGTTATCACGTTACCGTTGGAGAGCTTCATACGCTCTATTTATACCCCACTGGTGAAGCGTCTGAAGTGTAAAGATCCAGAACGTCTCTCTTTCAATTTATACACTCTGTCACCACCACGTCTAGATAGAGCTATGCTTTCCAACACTGTATATCCCGCCATAATACAGTGCTGTGCAAACTAATTGGGACAAAGCATTTTTTTAAGTAAAATCGTAAGTTGGTTATCCCAATTAATTTGCACAGCACTGTAAAATGCAAAGGAACTGGTAACATCATGCACTTACAACAGATCGTTGATCCGTTACAGGGATTCACATGCAGTATATTTTTTTCACTAAATTTTTCCTGATACTTGCCTCTCTTGTGTCCTGTAATATCTCCTGTTTTTATATACACCTATATATGCCTATCTATCTGCCTCTTTGTATATATGCATATATATATATATATATATATCTTTGTATCTATCTGCATCTTTGGCTTATAAATTTCTCATTAATCTTTGGTGTATATTGGGACCTTTTGCTTAAACATATAACCTACACTATACTTTTTGTCTCATGTTTCCACAATGTTAAGTGCTGGTTTTCCGAGATTTTCCGAGATTTTTTCAGCAGCATCATTCTGTTTTCGTGTTTTATTTATGTTACTCAATACTAGCTCATTCCTTGCTAACCCTTCTTCAAGTGTCTGATACTATGGACACCAGGTTTAGGTCATTTACCACATCGTATATGTTTCTATAATATTTAATCTGTCCACCTGGACATATACAGACGCCAATTATTGATATATATATATATATATATATATATATATATATGCAGTAAGGTAATGCCTATGGTTCGTATTGGGGACACACACTTGGCAGCAGATTAACAGGGTCCAGCGCAGGGTTTTTCACATAAAACATCCATACGGTTTATTGTTAGATGGCATAAACCATGGAAGCATGAAGGAAAAAGCAAGTCTTATGACTAGCAGAAGAATGTTCATGACAGAGCTCCGCTCTGTTAGGCTTGTGGTCACACAGGCTGTGCCATGTCCAGCACGCAGGCTCTCGCCTAAACACAGTTTAGTTCACCCTGTCTGGGGTTACCTCTTAGTTACTCCTCATGCAGGACGTCCGTTCCCTCCTGGGGATTGTCCAATAAACACAGGCCAATATACACAAGCCTCACCAGGTCAGCGGCCTCAGCATATGCTCTTCAGGGAGGCAGCACACCTTCCAGCACCTAGGCCTTCCGGGACCTTTCACATGGCCCAATCTGATCCATGCACTCTCTCTCATGTGACCCACTCTGCTCACCTTATATGGTCCGTAGCAACACCCACAGGTGAGGTATGGATCATATGGCTATGACCTCATTGCAGGTCCTTTAGATTCACAACCACACACATATCTTCAGACAAAATGGGGTACAGTGAGCCTCCTCACCACAGTGTGTGGTACATGGGTAGCCAGACCCTCCCAACTCTCATACCCATAACCCAGACCCAAATGTGAACAGAAACTACTTAGAAAAACACTCCGGGCTACATCACAGGGAGCTACCATCCTTGTGACACATACCTTCCATTAACCATTTGACCACCAGTCAAATGTATGGTACCCCTCATCCCCCAATCCTGGAATGCATGGTACCCCTCACCCCTTTCCTGGTATGCATGGTACCCCTCATCCCCCAATCCTGGTATGCATGGTACCCCTCATCCCCCAATCCTGGTATGCATGGTACCCCTCATACCCCAATCCTGGTATGCATGGTACCCCTCATCCCCATCCTGGTATGTATGACCCCCTACCCTGGTATGCATGGTACCCCTCATCCCCCAATCCTGGTATGCATGGTACCCCTCATCCCCCAATCCTGGTATGCATGGTACCCCTCATCCCCCAATCCTGGTATGCATGGTACCCCTCATCCCCATCCTGGTATGTATGACCCCCTACCCTGGTATGCATGGTACCCCTCAACCTCCAATCCTGGTATGCATGGTACCCCTCATCCCCCAATCCTGGTATGCATGGTACCCCTCATCCCCCAATCCTGGAATGCATGGTACCCCTCACCCCTATCCTGGTATGCATGGTACCCCTCATCCCCCAATCCTGGTATGCATGGTACCCCTCATCCCCCAATCCTGGTATGCATGGTATCCCTCATCCCCTAATCCTGGTATGCATGGTACTCCCTCATCCCCCAATCCTGGTATGCATGGTCCTCTCACCCCCCATCCTGGTATGCATGGTACCCCTCATCCCCCAATCCTAGTAAGCATGGTCCTCTCACTTCCCCTATCCTGATATGCATGGTCCCGTCACTCCTATTAAAACTACACACATTCAAAAAAAAACATACTCACTAGTGTTGAGCATTCCGATACTGCAAATATCGGGTGTCGGCAGATATTCGCGGAATCGGAATTCCGATACTGAGTTCCAATACTTTTTGCATATCGAATACCGGAATCGGAAGTTTCTATAATGCTATGAGACAGTTTGATTTGATTCAGCCAAAGAAGAATCCTAAGAAGTGTGGGCACATCCTGTTAGGCATGTAGGCATGGTAGCTCTCATCGCCCAATCCTGGTATGCATGGTACCCCTCATCCCCCAATCCTGGTATGTATGGTACCCCTCATCCCCCAATCCTGGAATGCATGGTACCCCTCACCCCGAATAATGGGATGCATGGTACCCCTCATCCCCCAATCCTGGTATGCATGGTACCCCTCATCTCCCAATCCTGGTATGCATGGTACCCCTCATCCCTATCCTGGTATGTATGACCCCCTACCCTGGTATGCATGGTACCCCTCATCCCCCAATCCTGGTATGCATGGTACCCCTCATCCCCCAATCCTGGTATGCATGGTACCCCTCATCCCCCAATCCTGGAATGCATGGCACCCCTCACCCCTATCCTGGTATGCATGGTACCCCTCATCCCCCAATCCTGGTATGCATGGTACCTCTCATCCCCCAATCCTGGTGTGCATGGTACCCCTCACCCCCGAATCCTGGTATGCATGGTACCCCTCATCCCCCAATCCTGGTATGCATGGTACCCCTCATCCCCCAATCCTGGTATGCATGGTACCCCTCATCCCTATCCTGGTATGTATGACCCCCTACCCTGGTATGCAAGGTACCCCTCATCCCCCAATACTGGTATGCATGGTACCCCTCATCCCCCAATCCTGGAATGCATGGTACCCCTCACCCCTATCCTGGTATGCATGGTACCCCTCATCCCCCAATCCTGGTGTGCATGATACCCCTCATCCCCCAATCCTGGTATGCATGGTACCCCTCATCCCCTAATCCTGGTATGCATGGTACCCCTCACCCCCCTATCCCGGTATGCATGGTACCCCTCATCCCCTAATCCTGGTATGCATGGTACTCCCTCATCCCCCAATCCTGGTATGCATGGTCCTCTCACCCCCCCATCCTGGTATGCATGGTACCCCTCATCCCCCAATCCTGGTATGCATGGCACCCCTCATCCCTATCCTCGTATGTATGACCCCCTACCCTGGTATGCATGGTACCCCTCATCCCCCAATCCTGGTATGCATGGTACCCCTCATCCCCCAGTCCTGGTATGCATGGTACCCCTCATCCCCCAATCCTGGAATGCATGGTACCCCTCACCCCTATCCTGGTATGCATGGTACTCCCTCATCCCCCAATCCTGGTATGCATGGTACCCCTCATCCCCCAATCCTGGTATGCATGGTACCCCTCATCCCCTAATCCTGGTATGCATGGTACCCCTCACCCCCCTATCCTGGTATGCATGGTACCCCTCATCCCATAATCCTGGTATGCATGGTACTCCCTCATCCCCCAATCCTGGTATGCATGGTCCTCTCACCCCCCCATCCTGGTATGCATGGTACCCCTCATCCCCCAATCCTGGTAAGCATGGACCTCTCACTTCCCCTATCCTGATATGCATGGTCCCGTCACTCCTATTAAAACTACACACATACAAAAAAAAACATACTCACTATTGTTGAGCATTCCGATACTGCAAATATCGGGTATCGGCAGATATTCGCGGAATCGGAATTCCGATACTGAGTTCCAATACATTTTGCATATTGAATACCGGAATCGGAAGTTTCCATAATGCTATGAGACAGTTTGATTTGATTCAGCCAAAGAAGAATCCTAAGAAGTGTGGGAACATCCTGTTAGGCATGTAGGCATGTTAACTAATGGCATGGCTGTAATTGGCTTCGAGCAGACCACCCAGCTGCTCCTCCCCCAGACACACGCTGAACAGTGATCTATGGAAAGTGAAACTAGTGAGGGAGGAGGAAACAACAAGTTCTCATTTTAATGCCAGAACACCCCCCCGGACGTTTATCTTAGAAGCAAGAGATGATATCTTTGAAACCGTGCAGACTAGCCACAGAAGGTAAATTACTTATTGTCAGCATTCTGCAGCCTAGATATGCACTGAGATTATGTGAAAAACCCAAACAACCTGTTCTGTTATGTATTTCTGCCAAGATGGATCGCCCGCTAGGGCTGGTGGGGTACTCGGTACCGGGCCCGTTGGTTTCAATGGGAGATGTCATGGTAGCTGTGACCCGGTCCGTGGCCCTGGGCGTCCATTGTAAATGGGAAATGTTGAACGTGTAGATGATGATTAAAGTTTATGCGTGAATGATTCGTGGTGCCACCTGTGGTGTTTGGCAATGAAGATGTTAAGCCGACGCTGCAGACAGATCCTCTGGGACAGACGGTGTGGTGCAACAATGATATTGTGTCACTCCAAAGGTAGGGCTGTAGTCCCAGGGCAGTGTAGATGGAGAGGTAGTGAAGAGACGTAGATGGTGCAGTGCCAGGCACAGAGATGTAGCAGTGCTGAGTGTGTTGGCGCAGGAATAACTGGAGGACACCAGGGTATGTAGCTCCAAAGCTTTACTCACAGTCTGTTATGCATACAGGTGCACGCATCCGTGCCGTGTCCTCCTGGTCAGGGGCTCAGTCAACCTCCAAGCTAGATGAAGCACTCCGTTCCAACACTCCACCAACATGTGCCTTTTCTGAACGTCTCCCTCTATTGCTACACAACCCCTTTAACATAGTCAATATCTTTGTAACTCCGAATGTCTTAAAAAAAAAATATTCCTGCTATTCCATTTGATTGGGCTAAACCTCTATGCCTTTAATGTCTCCTCCACCTCCCCCAATACATTCTACATTATTCTTAGTTGTTTTCCTTCATGTAGAATTAACCTACAAGGAAAGAAAGGGTTTATTTTAATTCCAATATTTCTGTCCCATTGACTTGCATTGGTTTCCGTTATCGGAATCGGCGATATCCGATACTTTTTGGGTATCGGTCCGATCCAATCCGATCCGATATTTCCCGATATCGGAAGGTATCGCTCAACACTAATACTCACCCTTCTTTCCTGTGCTCCAGCGCAGTCACCACGTTCTGCTGGAGGCCGGGGGAGGAGTCTGGCGCCGGAGTAAGCACATGCCCATAGCGCTGTCCGGCTCCATATTGCTGAAGACACACTATGCGCATGCGCGATTCTGGTCGCACTCCCGCCCCAGTCTCTGGCCGAAGAGAAGCGCCACGGCAACGCTCCTCCCGGTCAGGTAAGTATGTAAGTATGGCATCAGAGATGGCGGTATGCAGTGTGTACGGTACTGCCATCTCTGGAGCCATACACACTCCTCACAGCTGGCTGCCTCATTCTGTCTGGAGCCAGACTGCGCAGGCGCGTCGCGCTTGCGCAGTCTATTAAGGCTTCAGACAGAGTGACGCTTACAGCGTTATATTATAGATATACAGTGCCTTGCAAAAGTATTCACCCCTGGAACTATTTAACCTTTTCCCACATATCATGCTTCAAACATAAAGATACCAAATGTAAATTTTTGGTGAAGAATCAGCAACAAGTGAAACACAATTGTGAAGTTGAACAAAATGTATTGGTTATTTTAAATTTTTGTGGAAATTCAAAAACTGAAAAGTGGGGCAGGCAATGTTATTTGGCCCCTTTACTTTTACTTTCAGTGCAGCAAACTCACTCCAGAAGTTCATTGTGGATCTCTGAATGATACAATGTTGTCCTAAATGACTAATGAATGATGATAAATATAATCCACCTGTGTGTAATCAAGTCTCCGTATAAATGCACCTGGTCTGCGATAGTCTCAGGGTTCTGTTTGAAGCACAGAGAGCATCATGAAGACCAAGGAACACAACAGGCAGGTCTGTGATACTGTTGTGGAGAAGTTTAAAGCTAGATTTGGATACAAAATGATTTCCGAAACTTTAAACATCCCAAGGAGCATTGTGCAAGTGATAATATTGAAATGGAAGGAGTATCATACCACTGCAAATCTACCAAGACCCGGCCATCCCTCTAAACTTTCGTGTCAAACAAGGAGAAGACTGATCAGAGATGCAGCCAAGAGGCCCATGATCAGTCTGGCGCCGGAGTAAGCACATGCCCATAGCGCTGTCCGGCTCCATATTGCTGAAGACACACTATGCGCATGCGCGATTCTGGTCGCACTCCCGCCCCGGTCTCTGGCCGAAGAGAAGCGCCACGGCAACGCTCCTCCCGGTCAGGTAAGTATGTAAGTATGGCATCAGAGATGGCGGTATGCAGTGTGTACGGTACTGCCATCTCTGGAGCCATACACACTCCTCACAGCTGGCTGCCTCATTCTGTCTGGAGCCAGACTGCGCAGGCGCGTCGCGCTTGCGCAGTCTATTAAGGCTTCGGACAGAGTGACGCTTACAGCGTTATATTATAGATATACAGTGCCTTGCAAAAGTATTCACCCCTGGAACTATTTAACCTTTTCCCACATATCATGCTTCAAACATAAAGATACCAAATGTAAATTTTTGGTGAAGAATCAGCAACAAGTGAAACACAATTGTGAAGTTGAACGAAATTTATTGGTTATTTTACATTTTTGTGGAAATTCAAAAACTGAAAAGTGGGACAGGCAATGTTATTTGGCCCCTTTACTTTTACTTTCAGTGCAGCAAACTCACTCCAGAAGTTCATTGTGGATCTCTGAATGATACATTGTGGTCCTAAATGACTAATGAATGATGATAAATATAATCCACCTGTGTGTAATCAAGTCTCCGTATAAATGCACCTGGTCTGTGATAGTCTCAGGGTTCTGTTTGAAGCACAGAGAGCATCATGAAGACCAAGGAACACAACAGGCAGGTCCGTGATACTGTTGTGGAGAAGTTTAAAGCTAGATTTGGATACAAAATGATTTCCAAAACTTTAAACATCCCAAGGAGCATTGTGCAAGTGATAATATTGAAATGGAAGGAGTATCATACCACTGCAAATCTACCAAGACCCGGCCATCCCTCTAAACTTTCGTGTCAAACAAGGAGAAGACTGATCAGAGATGCAGCCAAGAGGCCCATGATCACTCTGGATGAACTGCAGAGATCTACAGCTGAGGTGGGACAGTCTGTCCATAGGACAACAATCAGTTGTACACTGCACAAATCTGGCCTTTATGGAAGAGTAGCAAGAAGAAAGCCATTTCTCAAAGATATCCATAAAAAGTGTTGCTTAAAGTTTGCAACAACCCACCTGGGAGACACACCAAACATGTGGAAGAAGGTCAGATGAAACCAAAATCGAACTTTTTGGGAACAATGCCAAACGATATGTTTGGCATAAAGGCAACATAGCTCATCACCCTGAACACACCATCCCCACTGTCAAACTTGGTGGCGACAGCATCATGGTTTGGGGCTGCTTTTGTTCAGCAAGGACAGGGAAGATGGTTAAAAGTGATGGGTAGATGGATGGAGCCAAGTACAGGACCATTCTTGAAGAAAACCTGTTGGAGTCTGCAAAAGACCTTAGACTGGGATGGAGATTTTTATTCCAACAAGACAATGATCCCAAACATAAAGCAAAATCTACAATGAAATGATTCACACATAAATGTATCCAGGTGTTAGAATGGCCAAGTCAAAGTCCCAGACCTGAATCCAATCGAGAATCTGTGGAAAGAACAGAAAACTGCTGTTCACAAACGATCTCCATCAAACCTCACTGAGCTCGAGCTGTTTGCCAAGGAAGAATGGGCAAGAATTTCAGTCTCTCGATGTACAAAACTGATAGAGACATACCCCAAGCAACTTGCAGCTGTAATCGCAGCAAAAGGTGCCAAAGCAAAGTATTACGTTAAAGGGGCCGAATAACATTGCACGCCCCACTTTTCAGTTTTTGAATTTCCGCAAAAGTTTAAAATAACCAATACATTTCGTTAAACTTCACAACTGTGTTCCACTTTTTGTTGATTCTTCACCAAAAATTTGCATTTGGTATCTTTATGTTTGAAGCATGATATGTGGGAAAAGGTTGAAAAGTTCCCGAGGGCCAAATACTTTCGCAAGGCAGTATATATTTTCTATTTTTCTCCTATGTAATGTAAATTACACACAAGGACTGTCTTCTTTATTTTTTATATATGATGTGGTTATTTATATTTTGTTAATTTTGTATCTAAATATTTGTAGACTTCCTTGATAAATGCAATGATGCTGAAATGTCAGATGGATTGATGTCTGTTTTCCCATTATGTCGGCTGTCCATTAAATTAAAAATTATTTGAAAACTCCTTTGTGACTTTTTGAGTGCTGAAAGTTATCTTTTTATATTGTATCTCTTTTCCTTCAAGCACCATTCTCTCAGATATAGAGTGCACCACTTCTGACTGTTTCTATTTATCTATCTATTTATCTATCTATCTGGATATCCATCTATCTATCTATATCTATCTATGCAGTGGGGGAATAAAGTATTTAGTCAGCCACCATTTGTGCAAGCTCTCCCACTTAAAAAGATGAGAGAGGCCTGTAATTGACATTATAGGTAGACCACAACTATGAGAGTCAAAATGAGAAAACAAATCCAGAAAATCACCTTGTTTGATTTGGCAAGATTTATTTTGCAAATTATGCAAAACTGATTACAAGTTCAAATAGGTGTCATTACTACAGGCAATGAATGGAGGACAGAGGAACCTCTTAAAGAAGAAGTTACAGGTCTGTGAGAGCCAGAAATCTTGCATACTTTTAGGTGACCAAATACCATGATCTGATGATCATTTGTGCAAGTTACAGGTATTTGCTTGAGAAAAAATTCACAGCGGTTATCCCAAAAATAATGCACTTTGTTCTCCCTTTTGGAAACTGGAAAAAAATTCCTCTACTTTGCCACCTCTTCAAAGGGCTTTGGCCGGTGACACATGTAGGGAAGTGGACTGTCCTATGGACCTGTCTGAAGCAGAAAAGTGACTGTAAGATGTACAGCAAATATACTTGATGTGAACTGGTATATACAGTACATGTGGGGAGACAGCTAGAAATAGTGACAGATGGTGAAGTACTGGGTTTTGACGACTACGGGGAGACCAAGAACGGCAGGAAAAGGAGATCGTGCAGTACTAAGGTTTGGTCACAAGTTGGAGGCAGAGAGCAGTGAGAAAAGGGCATAACAGCAACTTAAGGCTAGGAAACCGCATAGTCATGGTGGGCGGAGTTACAGGGACTCAAGAGGGGAATTCCCAGGGAGGGGAATAAAAGGCAGAGAGAGTTCCAGAGGGAGCCAGTCCAGAGGGAGGAATTCAGCAGAGAAAGAAACTGAAGGAGGAAGAGACTGAGAGAGGAAGAACTCCGGAAGGGACTGAAAGGAGAAACGTCAGGGGGATGGCCCTGACAGGAGTGCCATAGGACAGAGGAAGCCCGGGGGTACTAGACAGATGGACTCGGACAGGCGAAGCACTGTGGTGGTAGGCCTAGGGCAGCCACAGCGATAGAACCATGACGGATGTCAATTTAGGAAAGAGAAGAAGGTGAAAGGTACTCGGACCTGTGTGTACGGAAGCTGTCTGCTGCTGTGGTCGTCGGAAGGACAGCCAATAAAGAGGACCTGTTGAACGTACACCTGTTTCTGTCTCCAGTCTGTTCACAGCAAAAAAGGGACCACCCCGCAGTCGGCACACGTACCTATGCACACATCCCTCATTAGCTGCCGCTTAACACTGTTCACACAATTGCTGGAATATATACTGTACAGCATCAAATTACTGCAGATTTTGAAGTAAAAGAACAGGTGGTACTCTGGAAGCTCTTTTTATTTATTTGTTAAAAAAAAACAAAACAAAAGGGCATGCACATTGAGCAGCAGCGATTCCGCCAGCGGCTTTTAGGGGCACATGCCATCTGTTGAAATCAGCTGACATGTGCCAGAAAAGTGGCTGGCTCACCACCGGAGACCACAGAAAATTATACAACTAAGGCCAGGATCAAACATGCGAGAAACTCGGACGAGTCTTGCATGTTGATACCCGGCACAGCCACTGGCACTCAGGGGTGGAGCGTTCAGCTGCATGTATTGCTATGCGGCCGAGTGTCGGCGGCAGTGCTGGGTATTAACATGAGAGACTCGTCCGAGTTTCTCGCATGTGTGATCCCGGCCTAAGGTGGGAAATTGGTTAATTGTGCCTTGAAATTAGTGAATTGATTTAAAACAAATGAAATACAGTTGTGGCCAAAAGTATTGACACCCCTGCAATTCTGTCAGATAATACTCAGTTTCTTCCTGAAAATGATTGCAAACACAAATTCTTTGGTATTATTATCTTCATTTAATTTATCTTAAATGAAAAAAACACAAAAGAGAATGAAGCAAAAAGCAAAACATTGATCATTTCACACAAAACTCTAAAAATGGGCCAGGCAAAAGTATTGGCACCCTCAGCCTAATACTTGGTTGCTCAACCTTTAGCCAAAATAACTGCAACCAACTGCTTCCGGTAACCATCAATGAGTTTCTTACAATGCTCTGCTGGAATTTTAGAACATTCTTCTTTGGCAAACTGCTCCAGGTCCCTGATATTTGAAGTGTGCCTTTTCAAAACTGCCATGTTTAGATCTCTCCACAGGTGTTCTATGGGATTCAGGTCTGGACTCATTAACTTAAAAGTCTCCAGTGCTTTCTCTCAAACCATTTTCTAGTGCTTTTTGAAGTGTGTTTTGGGTCATTGTCCTGCTGGAAGACCCATGACCTATGAGGGAGACCCATCTTTCTCACACTGGGCCCTACATTATGCTGCAAAATTTGTTGGTAGTCTTCAGACTTCATAATGCCATGCACACGATCAAGCAGTCCAGTGTCAGAGGCAGGTAAGCAACCCCAAAACATCAGGGAACCTCCGCCATGCTTGACTGTAGGAACCGTGTTTTTTTCTTTGAATGCCTCTTTTTTTCTCCTGTAAACTCTATGTTGATGCCTTTGCCCAAAAAGCTCTACTTTTGTCTCATCTGACCAGAGAACATTCTTCCAAAACGTTTTAGGCTTTTTCAGGTAAGTTTTGGCAAACTCCAGCCTGGCTTTTTTATGTCTCGGGGTAAGAAGTGGGGTCTTCCTAGGTCTCCTACCATACAGTCCCTTTTCATTCAGACGCCGATGGATAGTACGGGTTGACACTGCTGTACCCTCGGACTGCAGGGCAGCTTGAACTTGTTTGGATGTTAGTCGAGGTTCTTTATCCAACATCCGCACAATCTTGCGTTGAAATCTCTTGTCAATTTTTCTTTTCCATCCACATCAAGGGAGGTTAGCCACAGTGCCATGGGCTTTAAACTTCTTGATGACACTGCGCGCGGTAGACACAGGAACATTCAGGTCTTTGGAGATGGACTTGTAGCCTTGAGATTGCTCATGCTTCCTCACAAGTTGGCTTCTCAAGTCCTCAGACAGTTCTTTGGTCTTCTTTCTTTTCTCCATGCTCAATGTGGTACACACAAGGACACAGGACAGAGGTTGAGTCAACTTTAATCCATGTCAACTGGCTGCAAGTGTAATTTAGTTATTGCCAACACCTGTTAGGTGCCACAGGTAAGTTACAGATGCTGTTAATTACACAAATTAGAGAAGCATCACTTGATTTTTCGAACAGTGCCAACACTTTTGTCCACCCTCTTTTTTCTGTTTGGTGTGGAATTATATCCAATTTGGCTTTAGGACAATTCTTTTTGTGTTTTTTCATTTAAGACAAATTAAATGAAGATAATAATACCAAAGAATTTGTGTTTGCAATAATTTTCAGGAAGAAACTGAGTATTATCTGACAGAATTGCAGGTGTGTCAATACTTTTGGCCACAACTGTATGATTAGATATTGACATATTCACTGAATTTAACCAATTTTCAATATAATTTTCTTTTTAAATAGCCACCATTTGTGTTAGGAGTGGCGGAAGACACTAAATAAAAATATAATTAAAGTGCCTTCGCCACTCGGGGTCCACCATGCGGAAGCTGGAAAAACCGCAGCTAAGTGAAGGCAGAGCAAAAACAAAGCACAGAAACGCTGAGTCTGTTTAAGGTCACAGAACCTCAGCGATGCACACGCGGTATTTTTGGTCACAGGAGTAGCCGTAGACAGCAGAACTACTCTGTCTAGACCTACCATAGAAAAACGTGTGCGTGGCGTCGCAACTGCGAATGCCCAGCAGGACAGCAACCGCAGTGCGGCGTGAACTGAGCTGCTGGCAAGACGCCGCTATCACGCTGGCGCTATACAGACGCTAAGCTGCTGATATAGATGGAGCAAATGCGCGCTGGCGCTAGCGCTGCTACTGGCAGAACTCAAACACTCACACAGACGTAATATCAGAGGAATGGGGGTTTCAAATGAGTCATTCACCAGTCCAAGCATCCATCACCAAATATACAGCAGCAAGTATGAAATACTAGCGCATGGCGAAACAGCCATGCGCGCTTTTTATACCAAACGGGACCTTCCGGAAATCTCCAAGGCTCCAGGAGGAGCCAATAGGATTCGACACAGGACCTGAGCACCTGACTCCCGAACTCCAATGGGAGTTTGCACCATGAGCATGCTCAGTTGAGGGAGCAAAGGACTTAGCCTCTGGAGAGAGTTGCCGCAAGGCACTCTCCTCTGCAATCTCCTCTGCAGCAGATGAAGCGCAGGAGACTGCAGAATGTAAGGGTCTAGATTTCAACATAGGAGAGGAAGAAATCTGACTCCTAACAATTTGTAATAGGAGAGGAACTGTAACATCCGTGCTGGTGCCTATCCCCTCTGCTCTTTATTTGATCATCAGACAACGCAGAGTGACTGCATGGAAGCCCTGTATCATTCCTGGGGCTTGTGGCTCAGGCCAGTTCAGAAATTATGTTGTTAATCCTGTTAATTTCAGTTTCTTCCCACTGTCAATACTAGGTGGGGATCCTCACTATTTAAGGGGAACCTGTCATCATAAAAATGATGTCCAATCTGCAGGCATCATGTTATAGAAGAGGGGGAACTGAGTGGATTGACATGAAATTTTGTGAGCAAATATTCAGTAATACTTGTGTTTTAACCATTAAAATCTCTGCTCTTTCTGAGATTTCCAGTGCTGTGGGCAGTCCTATCAGTTATTGACAGCTTTTTTTGTATAAGTGTGCATACTGAGATAGCTGTCAATCACTGATAAGACCAATAACTGAACTGAAAATCACAGAAATAAAAGAGGCTCAAATGATTGAAACAGAGTTTATGCTGAATATTTTCATATAAAACTATATATCAATGTCTGCTTGCTCTATAATATGATGCCTGCAGACCGGAACCTATTTTCATGGTGACAGGTCCCCTTTAAACCGCTAAGAATTAGTTCCTACTGCCAGTCAATTGTTGTGCTACTTGGCCTACTTTTGTACTGTGGTTCTGTTATTTCACCCTGATTTATCCCATTCTCTGACCTCAGCTAGTTTATTGATATCTCTTCTTCCTGATGATTTTGTACCTGCTGTAACTCCTGGTTCTGACCCGGCTACCTGACTATTCTTCTTGGCAGCTTGCACCACTGAATAGCAGCTGACTCCATGGCCCAGGCTAGGGGTCTCTGTGTAAGTCCAGATCCATGTACAGGAGTTAAAGTGTCAAGGCCTGGCACCCCCAGGGTTCTGATAAATGGAGTCGCTGACGCCAAGCTTTTCGTGGTTACCGTTTTGAAGCTGCCAGATGACCACGAGTAGTGTCCTCATGACAGACTAACTGGCCCAATAAAGGATTCTATTCAAACAGTGGTTGATCAGATGAAAGATCTGCACAATTTAGCCCAGGGTCTTGCAGTGGACTTTCAGCATCTCCTTTGAAAATTTCTGAACCCAAGTTTAACCTGCCTGACCAGTCAGGAGACCATTGAATTTTTTTTTCCTTTAGCAAAAGGTGCCACCTGTATTTCATTTTTGTCTGATTCTGAAAGCCAGCCTGTGAATCTCCTCATTTTTCTGCTGCTGGGTGAACTCAGCCTTTGTCCTTTTTTCTTCCTCCTGATACTCCAGAACTCTCCACAGCCAACTTGTTTTTTAAACTTTAGGGCTTCTATTTGACCACCCTCACCAAGTATCTTTGGCTGAAAGTAAATTAATACTCCTCTGCCAGGGGTAAAGTACCACTGAGGAGATTTATGCTGAATTTCTGTGCTCAGCTATTGACTCACAGTGGAATGACCAGGCCCCTCACCTTTGGTTTCAAACAGGACCTTCTGACCAAATTAAGGACATGTTTCTGAAGTTCCCATCATCAAACACCCTTGATTCCACCATGTGCTTGGCTATCTGTCTTGATAGGCAGTTATGCAAGCATAGACAGGAACGGACTGCTGATACTGCACCTTTCCCTAAGACTGTTGTATCCATTACATTTACTGCTGAACCTATGCAGATTAGGATGACCAACTCCCATAAACAACTACATCCAAAAAACAAATGAAGCTTCATGCCAATCAATAAAATTACAAAACTTTATTGTGATATATGTTAAAAAGGTAAAATAAAATATGCATGAAATAGAGACAAAACTATGCAAAAAACCACAGTAAGGTAAGCAGTAATCCGTAAAGAAATTTGCAAGACAATATATGGAAAAAAGTAATCCAAATGCAAATAGATATGTAAATAGCAGCAATCAACTCTCAGGACAAAGAAAAAGAATGCCCAAATAAGGTAGAGACAATGCAGGATCTATTAGTGTTAAAGGGCCGAATGTAAAAGGAATCAAGTGAATGCCTAAAGCCCCCATTATACACTGCGATATCGCTAGCAATATCACTGTAAAGTCACCGATTTTGTGACGTTGCAGCGATATTGCTAGCGATATCACTGCATGTGATACTTACCTCCGACCGGCTCCCCCGCTGGTTATCGCTGATCGTGCGAGAAGCTCCTGGACCATTCCGCGTCGGTCACTTCCTGCGGCGCTTCCTGTGGCGCCGACGAGCGATGCGTGGAGCCGGGCGGGAGAAGGCAGGATCGCCGCGTCTGACAGGTAAGTAGCGATCCCCGTCCCCAGCGATGTCGCTGGTGAGATCTGCCTGTGTGGCAGCTCACTAGCGACCACCTAGCGATGCACCAGCGATCCTGACTGCGTCATATCGCTAGTCGGGATCACTGGTGCATCGCTAGGTGTAACGGTACCCTAAGTGTCCAAAAGCAATTGAGTGACTCAGAATAGAGTAATTAAATGTTTAAGCCATGTGGCTACGCTGGAGGTGCACATATGAGAGATATTGAAAGCTGAGATACAAAAACGTGTATATAGGAGGCATTGCTGCGCTACCTTACGTAGTAGCGGTACCCCGACGTGCGTTTCGCTTGGTGCTTCATCAAGGGGAGTATAAACAACTGTAGAGAGTATGGACGCCAGATGCATGTATGCCCAGGACAACTTCCAGCAGAGACCTAGGTGGGTGTGGTGCAGATATTTCTGTATGAATCTGAAAAGTTATTGCTTCCTGTTTTTTTGTCTTAATTTCCTTAATCTTTGTATTTTAAGGCCTTTATTGTTTGCTGTTCAGCCGCTAATTTCATTGATGTCCAAGTGGTTAAAGATCTTGGTTTACTACTGCCAATATAATATTTTCCTACGAAAGTCACTGCTATTGATGATATACCTCTCACGTCACTAAGGAGGCATCATTGCTTGTTGGTACATCACATTTTGAATTAATGTAAATTTTTGTTCTTGAAAATCTTCCGGCTGTTGTCTTAGGCATGCCTTGATTATGTAACCTGATCATTGACTGGCATTGGAGTGGTATTGTACCCTTGAATCCTGAGTATCAGAACAAATGTATGTCTTCATCTGTAAATTTGTCTGAAGCTATATCAAGTCATTTACCCAATGTATTTAGATTTTTTTCTGATGTGTTTTATTTGCCTGAATTTGAAAAATTACTCCCACACAGAGATTATTATTGTTCCATTGATCTGCTAAAAAACTCCCATCTCCCTAAGGCTATAATATATAATACACCACAAGAAAAAAAATATTCACGTGAAGCAACTGTATGGATTGACGAAATGTGCACAAAGGGTTCATCAGACCGTTCACGTCACTAGTAGATGCAGGCTTCTCTTGTGATGGTAAAATAGATGCTGGTCTCAGACCATCTACTACAATAACTTAAAATTACTGCAATGAATCAATATCCTGTGCCACTTATCCCTTATCTATTTAAATAGTTGCTTGGAGTCCATTGGTTCACCAAAAATCATCTCTGGGGCACGTTTAGCCTGATCCATAAAAAAGAAAGAGATGGGTGGAAGATGACATTTAACACACCTGAGGGTCATTACGAGTATCTTGTGATGCCACTGTACGGCTCTTCAAAGGGGTATTGGGGTGCATCTAAATTTGGTGCAGGGCAGGCCTTGCATTCACTGCATAGGCAAACAGTATGGGAGCACCAACTTCCTAATGATGGGAACATTGATTTCAGGTGGCCCTCCTGTACAGCTCTTCAAAGAGGTATTGGGGTGCATCTAAATTTGGTGCAGGTCTTGCATTCACTGCATAGGCAAACAGTATGGGAGTACCAACTTCCTAATAATGGGAACATTGCTTTCAGGTGGCTCTCCTGTACGTCTCGTCAAAGGGTTATTGGTGTGCATCCAAATTTTGGGCAGGTGCTGCATTAACTGCAAAGGCAAACAATATGGGAGTACCAACTTCCTAGTAATGGGAACGTTGCCTTCACGTGGCCCTCCTTGTATTATATTGGACAATCATTTATCATTCGCTGTTTTCTAACAGATTGTCCATATAAAAATTCATAACGAATTACGGATTTTCAGTCAGCAAGTATTCTTGGCGATCGAACGTGGTAGATAATTTTAAACAAAGGACCTCTAATGCTTTTAATGACACCTCTATAACTAGTAAGGATTTCATGTGCCAATATAAATATGCACTTCATAGAAAAAATAGGTTATGGTGGACAAAAACTTCTTTTGAAAATTATGTCAACCAAAAATGTTTCTTATGGGTTTGAGAATACATTTGTTCCTGACCTTCAGCTTAAAGGAAGAAAAAAAATTTAAAAGATTGATGTCAGATCCCATCACTTGCTCATTTTAGTTCATGCAAATTATTATAGAGACTCAAAAGGATGAAAAAAATTGACAAACTGCAAAAAGACACCGCAAAAGGAAATCTAGGCAAAAAAATGGCTGTTAGATATAAATAATGAAGTTGATAAATGGGACAGTTATGTGAGCGAAGGAAAACTAAAGAAATTTAAAAGAGATATCTCGGTTTTGAATCCAACTAAATTTATAAATGACAACAGAAGAAAAGGCCAACTCAATATGCTAAAAACAGAAGTCCATCTGAGAGTTCCATTTCTTCATGAACAGACAGCAATACTTTGAGAGTAGCAGACTTTTTGATGGATGTCCGCATACAAACTATAAGTGGAGACAGAAGATAATATCCAGGCATCTTTTCTAGATCAAATAGACCTAAAAAAGAGGGGATATAACCTACCGTAATATATCTTTCCACCCATACTCTAAATGAGACCGAACTAAAAGTGTAAAGCCCCCTTTACATTTAGCAATGCACCAGCGATCCGACCAGCGATCCGACCCAGTCAGGATCGCTGGTGCATCGCTAAATGATCGCTAGTGAGCTGCCACACAGGCAGACCTCACAGCGATGCAGCAGCGATACAGCAGCGACGCAGCGCACGATACTCACCTTTCAGACACAACGATCCTGACCTCCTCACCGCTCGTCTCCACGTGTCGCTCGTCGACGCCAGCAGGAAGCGCCCGACGAGAAATGGAGCCGGACATTCTCGCGCGATCAGCGATGGACAGCGGGGGAGCCAGTCGGAGGTAAGTATCACACATAGCGATATCGCTAGCAATATCGCTATAACGTCACAAAATCAGTGACGTTATAGCGATATCGCTAGCGATATCGCTATGTGTAAAACCCCCTTTAGGG